>NC_058412.1:51628246-51815495 GCF_002201575.2 Neomonachus schauinslandi
GAGACAGAGCGAGAGAGAAAGGCAGAGGGAGAAGCAGACTCCCAAGGAGCAGGGAGCCCGATGCGGGACTCGATCCCAGGACCCTGGGATCATGACCTGAGCCGAAGGCAGACGCCTAACCATCTGAGCCACCCAGGCGCCCTCATACTGATTATTTTTTAATACACTATGTGACTTAACATCTCACCCTCTTGAATTGCCTCCTGTCAGTTTCAGTCAGTTATTATCAGGATGGACTTTCAGTTTGATTCTGTGACCCAACATAGTATATAAACCACTGTTCTATTCTTCTGGCTCCATTCTAACATACAGGATTTTTCACATTTCAATGTTGTGGAAATCAAGATAGCATCTTACTATCAATGTCAAAAGAAACCTAACCAGCTACCAAGCAGAGAAATAAATTAGAATGCTGCCTTTATTTGCCGTGCACATGGGAAATTACCCAATGCTGAGAAGTGTTTATTCACCTGACTCTTACTTCAGTTGAACATTTGCATTTTTAGTGCCATTCACTCTTTTAACTGAGGTCTGTATCCCTAAATACCAATCAAAATACCTTTGAAAAATGACCACATCGTGATAAAGTACTGACACAGAAAGCTGTGTCATGTAGAACTTTTCCTGCCACATTTAAGATTTTATTTATTTATTTATTTGAGAGAGAGAGAGAGTGAGAGAGAGAGCGCAAGAGGGGGTAGGGTTAGAGGGAGAAGCAGACTCCCCGCCGAGCAGGGAGCTCAATGTGGGACTCGATCCCGGCACTCCGGGATCATGACCTGAGCCGAAGGCAGTCGCTTAACCAACTGAGCCACCCAGGCGCCCTTCCTGCCACATTTAAAGCAGCTCAGTTAAATAGTCCCTCGGAATAGACTAGAATGTCCAAAGCTAGGAGAGATTGGGGTGATCAGGTCATACCTGTTGTGAGGAATTATCCATGAGATGATGAATATACATCAGTCAAAAGACATTTTTAATTTCCAGTAATATTAACTCAATAAAACTGAGAGTTTAACTAAACGAGGCAGCTTAATAGGCAGGCAGGTCTTCTATACTGCCCCTCACGCTTATCTTCTTAGACCTCAAGGTCCAAGATCTCCAATTATGAACGACCAGTACCACCGCCACCTTCAGGGTACTTTCTGCTCAGCCTTAAACAATTATGGTGGCCTCCAACCCCAATAGAGATTGGTTTCAGATGGGGCTGGTGACCCCATTTTTGCAATGAAAAAAGAAAAAAAAAAGTCATGAAGCTTCTCAGAAAATTCCTCCCTCCTGAGAAAAAGACTGAGAGCCCCTTTCTCTCTGGACTTGCTGCGTCTGGATGCAGCGCCGGAACTATTTCAGCCCCCTGCCGGCAGCCTGAAGAGGAAGCCGGGAGAGTCTGGATGGCGGAGCAGAAAGATGGACACAAGCTGGGACCTTGATGACATTGTCGCGGGGCTGAATCAACGAGCCCTGAAGTGTGTTTGATCTCCGAACTTCCAAATATGTAAGATAATAAGTTTCCTGATTGCTTACGCTGGGGATGGGGAGAAGGAGGGAGCCTGCCACTGGGATTACTGTCCATGGAGAAAAGTGACTTCAAAGAATCATTAAATTCGGAGTGTAACAAAATATTTTGTTTGGGTTTTCAAAAACTCTGTTGTCAAATTAATGATGTGGCATTGATTCCTTTCAAATAATTTGTAAGTTTGTTTTGACACCAGTTGAAATGCACATAGAATTTTCTTGAAACTTGATGTCATGATTTGGAGGCTCAGCTGGAAGGTAACAGAGAGAAAATAGCAAAGAAATATTTGAAAATACAATTCATTTAGTATTCACCTTATCAGATATTAAAATAGGCACAAAAGTAAAAGATCGAACACAGTATAGTATGGTAGAGAAACAGACCAACAAATTGGCAATGCAGGATAGAAAGTCCAGAAACAGGCCCAAATACATACAAAAATTAGGTATGTGATTGTAAATCATCTCAAGTAAATGGTATGAGGCACCTGGATAAACCTTTGGGGGCAGAGAGAAGAACTATACCCAGACCTTCTACCATATGTCAACATAAATCACAGACAAAGATTTAGATGTAGAAAATGAATTTATGAAATAGAAAGTAAATATACCTTTATCTTGGTGAAAAGTAAAGCTTTATTAACATGATACCAAAGGCAAAAACCATAAAAAGAAAAACACCAATTAAATATGACTAACATCTAAAATATTTAAATGCGCCTGAGTGGCTCAGTGGGTTAAGAGTCTGACTCTGGATTTCAGCTCAGATCATAATCTCCCAGTCGCAGAATCAAGCCCCACACTGGATTCCAGATTCTCTCCATTTCCCTCCCCCTCTGTTTCTCCCCCAACTCGTGCCCTTGCCCTCTCACTCTCGCTCTTTCTCAAATAAATAAATAAAATCTTTAAAAATCTCAGGGGCCTGGGTGGCTCAGTCAGTTGAGTGTCCAACTCTGTTTCGGTTTCAGTCGGGATCTCGCAGTTGTGGGATCGAGCCCTGCGTAGGGCTCTGTGCTCAGTGCAGAGTCTGCTTCAGATTCTGTCTCCCTCTCCCTCTCACTCACTTTCTTTCCCTCAAATAAATGAATAAAATCTTTAAAAAAAATAAAATGTTTAAAATCTCTTCATAGGGGGAAAAACCCTTAGCTAAAATTAAAAGTTACATAACAAACTGGAGAAAATATTTCCAATATACATGGCAGTCCATCTATAAAATGTTTATACCAATCAATAAGAAAAAACTAGAAAGGGAGCAAAAAATGTAACTGACAAAAGAAAAAAATGCGAATGGTCAATAAACAGCAAACATTCCACTTCATAAATAATGAAAGAGATGCACTTTAGAGCCGTGACCAGGATGGATATGCAGCAGATGTTTCTGCTAAAGCCATACTCTCTATTCATGCAGCATAATACCTCCAGACTGGTTAATAAAGAGGTGCTGCCCAGAGCCCCCGAGTTCCCCCACCTCGCTGGCTGCCCTGGCACCCCATTTCACACCCCCATGATTAAGCAACTAAAGGGTAGATGTGTGACCCCCAGGACCCTGCACCCTGCCATGGCTGACATCTGCTCCCTGAGAGCCCACCCCTGCTTCTGACATATTGCATAACGAAATTTGTAAATATAGAATAATAATAGCAGGAGTAATACCGGGTGTTGGTTAGAGTGTGGGGAAATAAGTATTCCCCTACTCTACCTGAGGAAATGTAGTTTGGCACAACCTTCTTGGAGGGCAACTTGGCACCAGAATAAAAGCCATAAAAAGAGGGTATTTCCTTTGACTCTGCAATTCCACTTCTAAGAATTTTCCTGAGGAAATAGTGTAGGGCGTATATGAAAATATAACTGCAAAGTGAAGATGGACCCAAGTGAAGATTAATCTCCCAAAACTGAAGAAATATGTTCATTTGACAGGGAGACCGGGATTTTCCACCATCAAGCTGTCAATTTTAGGCAGAAGGCCACCCGTGGTGTGAAAGCGGGGAGCACAGAGCCTCTTACATGAGCTGCTAATAGAAATGGGAATGGACACAAGTTGCCTGAAGAGCATAAGACATTGTTTTAAATGCACCTTCAGCTATTCCTCTTCTAGAAAGTTATCCTGAGGAAATCATGATGAATGTGGGAGGTATTTCACCGAGGAGGTTGTTTGTCAAAGTGTTTCTAATAATAATAATTTAAAAAGTGTTTCTCGGGGTGCCTGGGTGGCTCAGTCGGTTAAGCATCTGCCTTCGGCTCAGGTCATGATCCCAGGGTCCTGGGATCGAGCCCCGCATCAGGCTCCCTGCTCAGCGGGAAGCCTTCTTCTCCCTCTCCCACTGCCCCCTGCTTGTGTTACTTCTCTCACTGTGTCTCTCTCTGTCAAATAAATAAATAAAATCTAAAAAAAAAATTATGAGAGATAAGAATATTTAATGACACAGACAAAATGTGCCAGTTGTTTTCCTAAATGAAAAAACATCTTTCAAAGTATTATGTACTGTACAATTTTACTTTCATAAAATAAATATTTACATGTATACAGATTTTTAAAATGAGATCATGTAAAGGACTTAGAATAATAACTGGCATGTGGTAAGAATTCAATGAATTCAACAAATGGTAGCCATTATTTTTTAATCCTCACATTCACCCTATAAGGGAGATATTATTACTACACCCATTTTACAAATGCAGAAACAGAGGCACGAAGAGATGAAGTCCTTGCTCAGGGTCACAGAGCTTGCAAGTGGTGGAGAGTTAACATATTTGATGTACTGAGAATGACAGGAACATATTAAGTACCCCCATTACTTTATAAATATCGTTGGAATCCTATTTAAAAAAACACTACAGGGGCGCCTGAGTGGCTCAGTCAGTTAAGCGTCTGCCTTTGGCTCAGGTCATGATCCAGGGTCCTGAGATCGAGCCCCACATCGGGCTGCCTGCTCAGTGGGAAGCCTGCTTCTCCCTCTCCCACTCCCCCTACTTGTGTTCCCACTCTCGCTGTCTCTCTCTCTCTGTCAAATAAATAAATAAAATCTTAAAAAAAAAAAAAAAAAACACTACAGATGTAACTGGGTATTACCTTTTTGTGGGAATTTATGAAAATATTTTTTAACAAAAAAGCATCCCTACACTTGACCATGGAGGAACCTACCTATAATTCCTTTATTTCTTTTTTTTTAAGATTTTATTTATTTATTTATTTGAGAAACAAAGTGAGAATGAGCACTGGTAGGGGGAAGGGCAGAGGGAGAAGCAGACTCCTCACTGAGTGGGGAGCCCAACACAGGGCTCAATCCCAGGACCCTGAGATCATGACCTGAGCCTAAGTCAGATGCTGACTGAGCAACCCAGGCGCCCCTATATTCCTTTTCTTTTAAGATTGATTGATTGATTGATTGAATTAAGAGGGAGAGCATGAGCGCAAGTAGGGGGAGGGACAGAGGGAGAGGATCTCAAGCAGACTCCCCACTGAGCTCAGAGCCAGACTTGGGGCTCCACTGAGATCATGAACTGAGTGGAAACCAAGAGTCACCCAGGTGCCCCTCCTTTGTTTATTCCTGAACCCTATATCCTCTCTCTAAACTCTCCCCAGTGCCAAGGTGACCTTTATTTTTCAGTCTTCAGAACAAAACCTCGTTAAGAATCATCTTTGAGAGTCCAGAGCCAGGTACTAGCTAACTCCAGCAGATGGGTCATCTTCTCCTCCAGTACCTGTTGCCTGGCCCAGAGCCCAGGGTTGCTTTCTGGGGACAGTTAACTTTTCCCACAGGATCCAAGCTAAATGAAAACCTACCCACTGGTGTTTCTTTATCCTCACTAATGCCTTCTTTGGAGCATCCTATGGGAATAGGATCTTACAAGTTTCTCAGCCATCAAAAGTCTCTTTCATATTTAAAAAGCAAATATGGATGACTTAGGGGCACTTGGGTGGCTCAGTCAGTTGATTTTGGCTCAGGTCATGATCTCGGGGCCATGAGATCAAGCCCCGAGTGGGGCTCCACGCTCAGCACGGAGTCTGCTTGTCCCTCTCCCTCTGCTCCTCTTCCTCCCCTCACTCGCTCTCTCTCTCACTCTCTAAAATAAATAAATAAAACCTTAAAAAAAAAAGCAAATATGGATGGTTTAAACAGAAAGTCAATCAGGAACACTCAAATGAAATAAACCAAATTAGAATATTTAAAGGAGAGGCTTATTCAACACAAATGAGTGTTTAATTTTTATAATCTAGTTCTTAAAAGTTGAAGATGAGGGAGAGACACTTGGAAACCTTGGATTTCTCACATTGATGCTGACTTTTTTCAGGCCAGACCTTAAAGATCAAAACCCTGCAATCTTCCAATGGGATGTGCAGGATGATACACTCAAGACGCTGCGCCACTGTCTCTCTCCCTGCAGCTAGAGCTGAGTGTTGTAAGCACATTGTTGCCAAGGGCCTCCCCTACACTCAGAAAGAAATTACACAGACTTATGTATATCAGCTATATGTGTATTTATACAAATCAGCAAATAATATATACATATCACATAATGTAGTCCATGGATTTTAGGCCATTGCAGCTTGAGATCACAATAATGGGATGAACCACCCCTACCTAGACAACCACTTAACCCTCCTTAGCTTCCTTTCTGGTTGGAGGCAAGCCTGTCTTCTACAGCACTCTCAGTGGTCACTTATCCCCCAGTGTCTCTTACTGTCCCTGAGGGGGCATCACTCCTGTTCTTTTGAGTTCCTTGGTATCAGCCATCCTGACTGAAAAGGACTGTTGTCACTTTTTGATGATACCCAAGTGTGTGAGGGCCTGCACCCCAACCTGTTGGTCCAGGGAAACACTCTCCTGTCCTCCAGATCAGACTCTGGTGACCTTGGACTCTCATCTATGGCAGCCTTAACTAGAACACTCTTAGGTTCACTTGATCTTCCTGTTTTAGGGCTTTATTCCCAGGGGTCTAGCCTTTGACTCTCCCCCTTAGGTGAGATTCATCAGGCCTTCATAGTAGACTAGCTCTGCCAGTCTAAAAATTATACTTACCTTCAAATTCTCTGGGCATATTGAGCTTAGGTCCTAATTTAGGAAGACTTGCTATTCAACACATCCTAAACAATGCCCATTACTTTTGAGCCAAATATTGGTTTCCAGGACCTCCTGGACATGGCTTACCATCCCATTTAGCTGAACCCAAACATCAATCTCCCTTGAGACTAATTAGGTCTGCCAGATCAAGTTGATTTGTTTAGCATTTTTACCTTTAGGAATTCACTCTCCCTCTATACTGCTTGCTTCTTTTTCTTCAATATTGTTACGCAGGTGACATGGAAAACTTCCTTGTCACTAGTATCTGATTTTTGGTGATATTGGTTTCACCGTAGCAATGCTTAAGTTGTAGGAAAAGGGGTTGGGTTTATCGTGTTTAAAGGAATGCTGATGAAAGAGACATTCCTTACTGTCTTGATGATTGCAGCTTTGTAACATAGCTTGAAGTCCAGATGCCACCTGCTTTGGTTTTCTTTTTAAACATTCCTCTGGCACAAAAACAGACACATAGATCAATGGAACAGAATAGCGAACCCAGAAATGGACCCTCAACTCTATGGTCAACGAATCTTTGACAAAGCAGGAAAGAATATCCAGTGAAAAAAAGACAGTCTCTTCAACAAATGGTATTGGGAAAATTGGACAGCCACATGCAGAAGAATGAAACTGTACCATTTTCTTATACCATACACAAAGATAAACTCAAAATGGATGAAAGATCTAAATGTGAGACAGGAATCCATCAAAATCCTTGAGGAGAACACAGGCAGCAACCTTTTCAACCTCGGCTGCAGCAACTTCTTGCTAGACGCGTTTCCAAAGGCAAGGGAAACAAAAGCAAAAATGAACTATTGGGGCTTCATCAAGATAAAAAGCTTTTGCACAGCAAAGGAAACAGTCAACAAAACTAAAAGGCAACCTACTGAATGGGAGAAGATATTTGCAAATGACATATCAGATAAAGGGCTAGTATCCAAGATCTATAAAGAACTTACAAATTCAACACCCCCCCCAAAAAAAAATCCAGTCAAGAAATGGGCAGAAGGCATGGACAGACATTTTTCCAAAGAAGACATCCAAATGGCCAACAGACACATGAAAAAATGTTCAACATCACTCGGCATCAGAGAAATACAAATCAAAACCACAATGAGATACCACCTCACACCAGTCAGAACGGCTAAATTTAACAAGTCAGGAAACAACAAATGTTGGCAAGGATGTGGAGAAAGGGGAACCCTCTTATACTCTTACACTGTTGGTGGGAATGCAAGCTGGTACAGCCACACTGGAAAACAGTATGGAGGTTCCTCAAGAAGTTAAAAATAGAGCTACCCTACCACCCAGCAATTGCACTACTAGGTATTTCCCCAAAGATACAACTCTAGTGATCCGAAGGGGCACATGCATCCCAATGTTTATAGCAGCAGTGTCCACAATAGCCAAACTATGGAAAGAGTCCAGATGTCCATTGACAGATGAATGGGTAAAGAAGATGTGAGATACACACACACACACACACACACACACACACACACACACGAATATTACTCAGCTATCAAAAAGGATGAAATCTTACCATTTACATTGAAGTGGATGGAACTGGAGGGTATTATGCTGAGCGAATTAAGTCAATCAGAGAAAGACAATTATCATATGGTTTCACTCATAATGGAATATAAGGAACAGTGCAGAGGATCATAGGGGAAGGGAGGGAAAACTGAGAAGAAATCAGAGAGGGAAACAAACCACGAGACACTCTTTTTTTTTTTAAGATTTTATTTATTTGACAGAAAGAGACACAGCGAGAGAGGGAACACAAGTAGGGGGAGTGGGAGAGAGAGAAGCAGGCTTTCCGCCGAGCAGGGAGCCCGATGCGGGGCTTGATCCCAGGACCCTGGTATCATGACCTGAGCCAAAGGTAGACGCTTAAGGACTGAGCCACCCAGGTGCCCCAAACCATGAGACACTCTTAACTCTAGGAAACAAACTGAGAATTGCTGGAGGGGTGGGAGTAGGGGAAGGGATGACTGAGTGATGGGCATTAGGAAGGCATGTGATGTGATGAGCACTGGGTGTTATATGCAACTGATGAATTACTAAACTCTACTAATTTTGTACTCTATGTTGGCTAATTGAATTTAAATAATAAAAAAAAAGAGAGACATTCTTTTTCCTCTTCAAGACATACAGCTTTTTCTCTCTAGCATCACTGTTTTGACTTGGGTGTAATCTGTTTGCATTTCTGCTCTCTGCTCCCCATGGGAAGCACAGTCAGGTTCTGCACCCCCCTCCTAAAAGCACACTGGGACAGCTCCCTGCCTCGGCCACCAGCCTCATCCCTCCCGGGCTCCAGCCCCACCTTCACCACTCCGGCCCCACCACCACTCAGCTTCCTCTACCTGGCAGCTTCCTCTTCCTCTCATCTCTGTGTTTCCAGTAACTGATTGCTTGCTTAGTGAGCTGAAATGAACTTCAAATGCTTGTTTAAAATGATCTGTCAATAAAACGTGTAGCTTGAAGTGCTTCATAAACTCTAAAAAGTCCTGCATGGGCAGCATCAGCCTGTTGATTCATTTTTTGGCCTCTTAACAACCACTCCAATCTGTGGCAACAACTGAAAGATAGAAGACTCCAGTCACCAAGCACCAGGGCTTCCTCTGGGTTTGACTTCAGCCTGAGCTCTCTTGAGCTGCAGAGATCTGCATCCCTTTCACTGAGGCAAGAACCTGAAGGAACTTTCTCAGTAAATTATTAAGAACCCCTCCAAGCTCCACTGGGGACAAACCAGTTTGAGAGCAGGCATCTTGTTACACGGAGACAGACTGACAGAGGTGTTAGCTGTAGGGCAGACCTACTTTATATTTCTTTGCCTTCACCTCCTGGAAACCCCACAGGCCCTAGAGAGACAGTGAATGTCCAGGATGGAGCATGAACCAGTTCATATCCCATGTCACATATTCTTCTTACAATGTAATATAATGTTGACACTCCTCCATCAAGAAATGGAGTCTGTATTCCCTCCCCTTGAACTTGGGCAGAACTTTGAACTCCTAGAGCAATAGAATGGGGTGGATTGATGCTACATAAATTTTGACGCTAGGTCGTAAAAGTCACCATGGTTTCCATCTGGCTCTCTCACTCTCTCCAGACCTACACCTTGGAGTCCTGAGCTGACATGTAAGAAGTCCACCTACCCTGAAGCTGCCCTACTGGAGAGACCAGATAGAGAGACCATAAGGAGAGAGAGGTTAGAGAAACCTCAGCTCCTTGAATCTTCCCAGCAGCAACCACCAGGCCTGTGAGTGGGCGAGTGGGCGAGTGAGCGACGTTTCAAATGATTCTAGCCCCAGGCTTCAAGCTGCCCCACTGAGGTGAGTTGGCCCCGCTGTGCCCTGAGTTCCTGACTCACAAAATCTGTGATCATAATAAATGGTAGTTTACACCACTAAGTTTTGGAGTAATTTGTTAGGCAGCCAAAGCAATTGGAACTCAACTGTATCTCAAACTATAAAGTAGAACCTACTGTTACAAGGTGACTACAAATGTCTGATTGATCCATTGTGTGTTGATTTTCTCAGTCCTTCTCTCAGAATTATGGGATTCTCAAAAAATGCTGCATTCACCAGCAAAGCCTTGGTTACCAGCCTGGGTCAGTTCATAGTCTATATGCTCTTTAGCTGAAATGGGCTTGGGGCCTCCTAATTATTATTATATGTCACTAAGACTTCAAGTAAAATAAACTGCAGATGGGTATCCTGCCAGAGATGCTGGAAGAGGGTGACCCTTTTTCAGAGGGACTTCTTTATAAATAGTTGTTTTGCTAAATAATAATTGGATGCATGCATTTTATTTATTTTTTTTTAAAGATTTTATTTATTTATTCATGAGAGACGAGAGAGAGAGAGAGAGAGAGACAGAGGCAGAGGGAGAAGCAGGCTCCCCGCGGAGCAGGGAGCCCGATGCGGGACTCGATCCAGGGACTCCAGGATCATGACCTGAGCCGAAGGCAGTCGCTTAACCAACTGAGCCACCC
Source organism: Neomonachus schauinslandi (assembly GCF_002201575.2). Lineage (NCBI taxonomy): Eukaryota > Metazoa > Chordata > Mammalia > Carnivora > Phocidae > Neomonachus > Neomonachus schauinslandi. Next base: position 51,638,819 of record NC_058412.1, read on the forward strand.
AGGCGCCCCTGGATGCGTGCATTTTAAATGGTTCCCTTAATCAATCAACTAGGGACCCATTATGTGCCCAGTATTGGATGCTGTGGAGATGAATCATTCCAGACCTCTCTATGAGTTTTAATGTTTTCAGCTGTAAGAAATAGAAACCCCTATTAAAAATGACTTTAAACAATAGGGAAATTTGGCTTACACAACAAGAAGTCCAGCACAGGGCAGCTCCAGAGTTGATTCATTCAGTGGCACAACAATGTCATCAGAGACCCAAGTTGCTTCCACCTTTCTGCTCTATCATCCTTGGCGCATCCTACTCAGACTAACCCCCCTCGTGGTCCCAACATAGCTCCCACAGTTCCAAGCATCAACATGCAGGCATCAACAGGCATCCAGACAAAGACCAGAAGGAGAAAAGGGACTATTTCTTTGGTATCTATTTCTTGACTTGGACTACTTATGCATTTTATTTACTCCCTGTGGAGCTGGACATGGGGCCCCTCTGAAGACATGGAAGCTGGACAGCAAGAAGTAGGACATAGGCATCATCCAACAGTGTCTGCTCCAAACTCTAAATCTGATTAGGGAAGATAGGATTAACAAATGAGACAACTAGACTCTAGTTACTCTCTCTCTCTCTCACAGCACTTAAGGTTTCTCTCTTGCTGCTTACTCCTTCCTAACTGTGAGGATTGCATAAGGAAGAGTGTCTGTTCAAAGTTCTTCCTATAATGTCCTCAGCTCCTTGGAGAAAATGCATGACTCAAAGAGCTAAAATCTAAGCTTTATCTTTTCTAAAGATCACCTGCTTGAGTACACTTGAACTCTCGTTCAGGATGAAGTGCATAGGTAAATAAAGTAGGATTCCTCTCTTGATTGACATTCCTTATAGGAAGAGCTGGTTTGCTGACCATTTTCAATGGAGAAATGGGAAAGCCCAGAGAGAGGAAGTGGGAAGGCCTTTGCCATTTATCAAGCTGTGAAGAGTGGCTGCCACTCGTCTCTTGGAGCAGGGAACTGGAAGGCTAAATCCAGGCCACCACTTTTTTGCATATGGTGCACAAACTAAGAATGGTTTTTACATTTTTTAATGGCTGACACAAAAAAAGACTTTCATGACATGTGAAAATTGTATAAAATGCAAATTTCAGTGTCCATAAATGAAGTTTTTTGGAATACAGCTGTGCTCATGCATTTACATATTGCATATGGCTGTTTTCCCACTACAATAGCAAAATTAAGTAGCTATGACTCAGACCAAATGGCCCCTGAAACCAACATATTTACTGTCTGGCCCTTTGCATGAAAAGTGTGCTGGCCCCTGTCTTGGAGGAAAAGTCCTGATGGGACCTCCAGGCATAGGTTGGGGGGTTGGGGGGGGGGACCATGCCTAAAGCCTCCAGAGCAGCCAGCCCTCTGCCCCTTTGCAGACAAGGCTCTTCCTTCCCAACTGAGGGAGAAAGGAACATTCCATCTAATCTATTTAGAACAGGGTTCTCAGACGGGCTACACACTGGAATCACCTAGGAGCTTTTTAAAAATACCAATCATGGTCCCCACCCAGGCCAATTAAAGCAAAATCCCCAGGATGGGCCCAGGTATCTGTGTCTCTCAAAAGCTCCCAGGTGATCATGAAGTGCAATCAAGCTGGAGAACCACCGCTAGAGGCTTGTTTGCCAAAATCAGGCCTGGTCTCTGGAGCTTATTCTAAGCACACACCATCACCACCCTTGGGCGTGTGTTTGGGGAACAGCACAGGAGCTCCACCCGAGGGTGGAGCAAGGCAGGAAGACATGGTGAAGCAAGCTGTGGTTAACCCCAAATGACTTCACCTGTGTACAGGTGAGTCCCACAGGTTTCCCAGCTGAGGAGCCCTTGCTACCAGAGATCTCCTCATGTAACAAGAGAAAACAGCGTCTCACCCTAACTGCCACTCACTCGCTTACTTTCCTTCACACAAGAGGGGACAAACAAGAGCCTGGTCTCTGCCTCACCCAGGGACAGTGTGGATGAATGTCTTTCTCCGTAACACCAGAGATCTCCCTTCTCCTTGGCATGGAGTTGAAGATGAACCTCGTGTCTTCCTTCCTTCATTCCCTCACTCAACAGATATTTGCTGAGCACCAACACTTACCGCACACTGAGGATTTTTGAAATACAATGATGAATAAGCGCCCCCAAAGGAGCTCACAGACTAGGGGAAGAGACAGCCAAATTAACCCAAAGTAGGAAATGCTGGAGAAGAACCGGTTTTGGGAGGAGTCCTTAGTTCTGTTCTAGAAAGTTAACATTTGAGATGGCTTATGGATATCCTGGTGAAGACATTTCGTGTGTGTTTGTATATTCGAATCAAGTTCAATGAAGAAGTCAAAGCTGAAGATATTAACTAGGGAGTCATCAGCACATTGGTGACCCTGGGTAACAGGCGGATGAGACCAAGGGGACTGGGAAGGGGTTGCCAGAAGGTTTAAAAGCAAACCAGAAGAGGGCACATCAGGGAATCTAAACGGGATGGCTGTTTCCAGCAGGAGGCAGGAGGTAATCCTATTGGATGCTGATAGACAGTCCAGTAAGAGGACAACAAAAGAGCATGGAGGTGACCGGTCACCCAGACAGAGCTGCTTCAGTGACACAGGAGAGGCAGAATCCAGACAGGGGTAGCGAATGTGAGGTGACCAAGTGAAGGCAGGGAGTGTAGACAACTCTCTAGAAGGTTTTCACGGACAGGGAGCAAAGAACTGGGATGGCAGGAGGATGCAGGGTCGAAAGTAAATGTATTTTGTTTTGTGTTAAGGTGGGAGACATTACAGCACGTTTCTACGTGGGGAAACAGATCCAGGAGAGAGAAGATGGATGCATGAAAGAAGGTGAGTTAACCACAGGAGTGAAGTTGCTGAGAAGGGGAGGAATTCTGGGCAAAAATGGGCAGATTTCCCTCTGTGGTGAAAGGAAGATGGAGAATGTGAATCCAGGTATGGAGAGGCTGGTAGATTGGATGGTGGAAAGATAGAAAGATGTTGGTGTTTCTGTCCAAATCTTTCAATTCTCTTTGCATTATGGGGTAAGGTTCATCAGCGGTGGCAGGCAGGGGAAGACAGAAGAGTTTTAAGAAAGGAGAAGAGAGTATAAAATAGCCTCTTTGTTGAATTGCCAAGCAACCTTACTAGGGAAACATAATGGCGTAGCTAGGCTGTGGTGAATGCTTATTTAAGGTAAGGGGTCATGACATTTAAATGGGAAAAAAATAGCCCCATTGTGTGATTTTCCCCAACTACGTTCAGCTGCAACAACCTGAATAGTTGGGTTCAACTACAGCTGTGGGCGTGGTTATGATAAGGCACTGATTCTAGGGGCGCCTGGGTGGTTCAGTCATTAAGCGTCTGCCTTCGGCTCAGGTCATGATCCCAGGGTCCTGGGATCGAGCCCCACATCGGGCTCCCTGCTCGGCAGCGAGTCAGCTTCTCCTCTCCCACTCCCCCTGCTTGTTCCCTCTCTCGCTGTGTCTCTCTCTGTCAAATAAATAAATAAAATCTTTAAAAAAAAAAAAAAAGCACTGATTCTAGAGTAGACAGGAAAGAAAGTGAGGCCAAAGGGAGAGAGGGATAATGACAGAGGTGTAGGGGCAATGGATGGGTGGTCCCAAGGGGATCAGGGAATTCTGCAGTGTGGGGGCCAGGGAGCCAGAAGAATAGATCATTCTCAGAAGAGGGAATCCTTGAAACTAAATTTTAGAGATAAGAGCAGTTGCTGATGACTAGGTGTAACCAAGAGAGTGGAAGGCTGAACTGGGTTGCAGAAAGAGATTTTCCGGAGGTGAGGTCAAGAAACAAAGAAGCCAGGGTGTTGGATGGATCGTGCAAATAGATGCACTACCTTATTTTACCCCCCACAACAACTCTTGAATTGTCCCACTTGACAGGCGAGGAAAGAGCCCCAGAGATATTCAGCGATTTGCCCAATGTAACATGACTAATAACTTCCAGAGAACTTGGGCTCCCCTGACCTCCAGCTCAGGGCCCGCTCAGCTTCCTGTGTCACAGATCCGAAGTACAGGAGAGCCAGCTCCCTAATTTTCACTTTGGATGAAAATCCAACTTTAAAGGTTTGGCAGGTATCTCTTTTCCTGACTCGCAGGCATTTGGCATTGGTTGGTATATGTTTCCAGAGATACTTTTCTACATGGAGGACAAAAAAGGGAACATATTTCTGTTTGACTAAGAAACATGTAATCCTGAGGACTCTACACATTTTTTAAACTTCCAAATAACAGAGATCTGTGCAAATGGGAGAGACAGGAAAGTACTGAGTTGGTTGAAAACATGAATTTTATTGCAAAGGCGCATTTTAGGATATAAGACCTATTAACATAATCCCAGGAGGAGGGGGAAAGGATTTTCCAAGGCTCTCCCACACTGAGTGGAGCTCTGTATTTCAGAGGACCTGGGGACCCTTACGTCTCATAAGTCAGAAGCTTTGCCCTGGAGTCCTATGTGTGCATAGGTAGGCACAGGGGAATCAGCCCTGGTGGCCTTGAAAGCCACATTCAACATCAGCAGGAGTGTTTGCTATGGCAAGGCCTCTATCATATGGGTTTAGCGGAAAAGAAGATATTCCCACAGCCCTTATCACTATCAGAAATGACCTTGTTCATTGTGTGCATGTAGGTACTTCTATGTATGTGCCATGGGGTCAAGGACATTGGCCACTGCTGAATCCCCAGCTCTTACAACAGTGTCTGCCATACAGCAGGAGATCAGTGTATATTCTTTGAGTGGATATATTTAGTTTCCAACTCAGACTTATTACGTTAGCCCCCAGCAAGACAAAGCGTACTGTACTCTCATACGTCATGGGGTAGGGAAAGCTAGGTAGCCAGCCTCAGTCAGCTGCCCAGTGGTCAAAGGTTATTGCCATGTGGTCATAGAGGAGGTCAAGGGCATCTGTCCTATTTATATCTCTTCCCAGTGTTTTGGACATTTATTTGTTTGTTTTTAATTTTTTTTTAAGCAGGCTTCATGCCCAGTGTGGAACCCAAGGCGGGCTTGAACTCATGACCCTGAGATCAAGACCTGAGCTGAGATGAAGAGTCAGACACTTAACTGACTGAGCCACCCAGGTGACCCTATTTGTTTGTTTTTAATAATGAGTATTATAATGAACTTCTTGGCCAAATGGCCCATCTCATTGAATCTACCAAATAGCTACCCTATCCAAATCTTCTGTAAGTAATAATTATTACTACTGGCTATCATTTACCAGTTGTATCAGCGTGTGCCACACATATATTATCTCATTGAATTCTTAAAGCAACTTTTATGTCTGGATTTACTTAGATAGCATTATTGTCCCTCTTTTACTGATGACGAAACTGAGGCCTGGAGAAGGTAAGGAACTTGGTCTAGGGGCATACAGCTCTTAAGCAAGGGACACAAGATATGAATCAAGTGAATTCAAAGCCCATGCTCTTAACCACCACAATATACTGCCTCTCACAAGGTAACAAAGTCCATGAATGGCCTGTTTTTTCCTCTTATATCAAAATTTCACAAGAAAGGACACCTAGCCCAAATTCTATCAGACCCAGATTGTTCAGTTATTTGCTGGGAAGCAGCAAAACTGCCTTTCTGAGTTAACTGGGCCATGAAGGTCATCTCTTCCTAGTATATGCTATCACAGTCAGACCAGAACTCAAGTGGTAACCAGCCATGCCAACCCTTAACTGCCCAAAAATAACGCAGATGGAAGCAGAATAGTAAAAGGAAAGTGTGTTTTCTATCCACCTGTGGTCTTGTCTCTCTGGGTCTGCCGTCCCTCTCTCTCACTTGTCTTGGGAGGAGATGGGCATAGGTGAATTAATTTACAGGAATGTTCCAGCCCTCCAGGAAGGTACCATTTCCAAGGTCCCTGAAACAATGATCCCAATCATCTTAAACCCTCATTAGGTCATGTGTCCATTCCTCCACCTAGGAAAGACCAAGGCCCAGCCCCAAATTCTTCTTGACGATATTTTAAATAACAAAGTTACCTGTTACCAATGGCTCCTGGCATGCTCCAAGGAGGTAGCTGACCTGTCAGGATGAAAAAGAAAATCTGTTCTCTCTTGTTAGATTTGTAGTTTCCCATAATAGCTTGGTAGGGGCCCTTGCCTCATCCAGCATCCCTCTCTTCCCTGGAGCCCTCAGACCTTCCCAGGTAAGCCATCACATTAACTCCCACCACAATGCCATCCCTGCCCCACTGGATGGAAATAAACCCTGGAACTCCATCTAAAGAGGGTCAGAATCCAGGTTGATTTAGAAAGGAAGGAGGTCTCCCAGTGCCCATTGTTTAGAAAAGATTTGTGCAAATTCTACCCTCTCAGAAGACCCACCCCACCCCATTTTTCAGTGGCCAGCTCAGAGAAAGCCATGCAGTAGCCTGCAGCTTTCCATGAAGGCTGACAGTCCGAAATCAATCTCTCATCCGCTCCACTGACAGTGCACTCCATTTTGGGTGCCAAGAAAGTGGTACTTTAGCTGAGGGGGTTCAGGCGGAAAGGAAAAGATACATAACTGCAGCTGTGCTGAGTCATGACATCAGGATCTGGAAAGTGAAAAAGGTATGGGATGGAGAAAGGGGAGGGTGTTTGCTTGGAAACCATCTCACACAGTCCAAATTAAACAGGCTGTTTCTTCAAGTCCACTTTCCATCACGGGCCCTTCTCTCTACTAATTCTTACCTCTCCTAAGATCCCTCAACCCAACGTCTCACTTCCATCAGAACCTAGGGGATTCTTCTGATTCTCCAGGGCCTGAAATGCCCATAAACTGGTATCACCTGGCTCATTCTAAAAATGACAAAACAGATCAAGGCCCACATTTTCTCTTTCCTAAAATTTCGGCCATCTCTAATTTCTCTCCTTTCTCACCAGTCCTGGAACTTACTGACTCAATTATCCATTTGAGCACTCGAGCCTCTCATCAGCCCAACAGGGACTATTGCTCTTTCCTCTTGACAGTTCTCAGATTGTTTCGTGTACATGTCTTATCTTCCTGGGAAGACTGTAAGCTCTCCGGAATCTAGGACTGGATCATGTAGTCCTTTTATATGTGACACTGTGTATCCTTATGGTTCTGAATACATCAGGAAGTACTTAAATTTATGAAGCTGCACTGAGCTAAACAGAATTGAAGAGGGACACACAGCAAAACATGAAGCCACTGGGCACTCATCAGGACAATGGTTGGTGGCCTCCAATTTCAGGTGAACAAATCCTAGGATGGGCTCAAAGTGTGTGCCAGAATGACACATGAGCCTGCACCTGTTACAGTAGGTAAGCTGACAAAGCGTTCGAGGCTGGATTTAGGGGCTGCACGTGGAATGGGGAAAAGGAGGCAGACCCATACTTCGTTTGGACCCAGACTCAACACCAAACCACAGGCCGAACCATGCTGCCAAAATGGCAAAGCTTCCCTAGAATAGGTGGCAGATTCACAGGACTGGCTGCTCATCAATTCATTTTTGCACTATTTTACATCTCCATGATCATCCAGTTTTCAGAACATTTAACCTCAACCACTGCCTATGTTGAAACAAAAAGTAATTCATTAACTTGTCTCATTGAACAAAGGAGGTCAGAGGCAGCACTGGGAATTTAACTGACAGCTCTAGAATTTCAGGTCTACTCCCAGGAATTGGAACTATGCTTCCTGGTTTTCTCACTAGCACATGGGAGCTCTGAGAGGAACTTCTTTCTGCTGGCCTCCCTTACAGATATTAGCAATAAGGAATTTCCTAGCTACTTCATGAACGGGAGAAATCAGCAACGTGAGGAAAGATAGAACTCACTAGAGTGTCCAGTGAGAGGTTAATGGCAGACTCAGGAGTATCTGTCAGAGCTGGGGAGGGGCTTCGGGAGAGCCTTCCGCTCCACCACTGGTTTTACAGGCCAGGAGTCCGGAGGCCCAGGAGCTTTTGTGACCTCCCCAAGGTCACACAGCTTGATAACAATGTTCTTGGCTTCAGCCTCTTAACTTCCGGTCCCAGGTTTTCCCAGCACACCAGGAGGAAAAGAATGCAAAGAATAAAAAAGTGGGGTGAAACTCTGTGTTAAAATTTGATTGGCATTGGGGTCCCTGGGTGGGTCATTTGGTTAAGTGTCAGACTCTTGGTCTGAAAGACCTCTTTCAGCTCAGGTCATGATCCCTGGGTCATGAGATTGAGCCCGTCACTGGGCTCTGTACTCAGCGCAGAGTCTGCTTGTCCCTCTCCCTCCCGCTCTGTTCCTCCCCCTGCTCCTGCTCTCCGTCTCTCTTTCTCTTTCAAATAAATAATTAAATCTTTAAAAAAGAATTTTTTTATTGGTGAGACAAGATTTCACTTATATGTGGAATCTAAAAAAACAAAACTTTTTTTTTTTGAGAGAGACAACATGAGCGGCAGATGAGGGACAGAGGGAGAGGGAGAGAAAGAATCCCAAGCAGGCTCTGTGCCCAGCTCAGAGCCTGACATGGGGCTCTACCTCATGACCCTGAGACCATGATCTGAGCCCAAATCAAGAGTCAGACACTTAACCGAATGAACCACCCAGGCGCCCCCCAAACAAATACAGAGAACAGATGGTTGCCAGAGGGGAGGTGCATGGGGGTGAAATAAAGGGGATTAGGAGGCATAAACTTCCAGTTACAAAATAAATAAGTCACGAGATGAAAAGAATAGCATAGGGAATATAGTCAATAATATTGTAATAATGTTGTTTGGTGACAGATGGTGACTACACATATCATGGTGAGCACTGAGTACTTTATAGAATTGTCGAATCACGATGTTGTATACCTAAAACTAATATAACACTGTATGTCAATTATACTTCAATAATTAAGGGGGAAAAAAAGAAAAACTGATGGGGAGGAAGGACACTGTCCTTTGAGAGCTCACTAAGACCTGCAAAAGAGAAGTCCCACAGAACATCTAGAATTGGTTGAGAAGCTCATAGTTGCCAGAAAAATAAGGACCACTAGACCCAGTGTATTACTTTGTTAGGGCTGCTGTAACCAATACCATAGACTAGGTGTCTTAAACAACAGAAATTTAATTCCTCATGGTTCTAGAGGCTGAAGTCTGAGACCAAAGTCCATGTGTGGAAAACACATCATACGGATGGAAAATGTTGTCTTCTCATTTGTTAGTACTTAGCAGATGCACAACAAAAAGTGAGTGAATGAATGCTCCTGACTAGCTTGTCCCACACCTCCCACTCCTCAGTGGGAAGGAGAAATGTCCATGGGGCCTTCGTTCCCTTGCAGCGGGGTTCCCAGTGGCCACTCCACAGACTGCCCAGGAAAGTGCAGGAAGTAAACACCCTATTTCTTGAATGTGTGTTTTTTCTGCTAGAAATAATTAATATCCACATTAGTTTAATGAAAAGGGTTTGGGGCGCCAAGGTGGCTCAGTCAGTTGAGCATCTGACTCTTGATTCCAGCTCAGGTCATGATCTCAGGGTTGTGAGATGGAGCCCTGCATCGGGCTTCATGCACATCGGGAGTCTGCTTGTCCCTCTCCATCCGCTCCTCCCCTGCACTCACACGCACTCTCTCTCTTTCTCTCAAATAAACTTAAAATAAATAAATAAATAAAGTAAAAAAGGGTTAGTTTTCCCCCATATAATCACAGTAAAAGTTGATACCAAAGTAAAGAGAATCAAAAGTGCTCCAGTGTGTAAATGCAATTAGACATCCCCATGACACTCATGGCTTTCCTCGCAACAGAATGTTAATCATTCTGCAAAAAGAGAACAAGGCAGATAAGCACTCGTTTGTGGTGACAACACAGTTCATTTTCTTTATTCACTAAGGGAAGGCTGCCACCAGCCAAACCCTGATGTTGTTATTCTGATCAGGGAAAAAGTCCAGCCCTGACATACTACAGCCTTGAGGAAAGAGCAGGGCAGGATGAATCAACCCACCCACTAGGATAACAAATCGAAAAAGAGATCTGGGTGTAGGAGAGGTTTAAATGTAGCCTCCAGAGCCTGGATGAGATGGGAAGTCCCAGCCCTATAACTGGCTGGAGGCGGGTGAGGAGAACCTTCTACCAGGCCCCCACCTCCTGCTGTGCCCGGTGCCAGCCCAAACCTGCAGGGCATGCAGATGAGGTAGACAGCACAGCCCTGCCCTACCCTTGTGGAAATGACAGTCCTTCTGGGAAGAGGAGACTAATGCCCAGAACTATCAGAAAACAACCAGACCAGGTGTGAGGAAGTGCTGGGTTAGAGGCTCCAACCACACGGAAAAGGGAGAGATGGGTGGCCTGTGTTAGCCAGAGTAGGTTCTCAAAGGAGAAGGACTTAAACTGGTGTTTAGGGAGACAAATGAGGGAAAGCATCTGGAATGGGGGGGAAGAAAAAAAGAGGGGAGAAAGAGATTTCTTTATAAGATGGAGTTACATCTAAAGAGTTGGTGGGAGTTTTCTATGTAATGGGTTATTAAATATGGAAAACTCTTGAGAGCCTGGTTCATTCTCTCTCTCTCTCTCCTTTTCTTCCTCTCTCTCCCTATCTATTAGTGTGCATTTTGTCCAGTTATGAAACCAGAGGACATCATTCTGTAATCAGCACTTTCAGGAGAGTAGAGGCAGACCTCTGAGGTGGCTCAGAGTCATTTAAAAATTATCATTAGCAAATAAGGGTGACTCTCCACAACCCCCTGTAGGCAGGTAGATCAGGTAGGAGTGGGTTGTGATTCATTCTTCCTCACACCAGAAACCAGGCTCCCTGGTGGGGTAGGACACAGCCCCTTCCTTCTCCACAGCCATTGACAGAGACTTTCAGGTGGGTTGGATGAGCTTGCTCATCCCACCCTCTTCTGAAGGCTGCTGGGACTTACTCTTAAGGGCGCAGCTCAGGAAGGGAACACCTCATCAAATCTGGGGAACTCAAGAATGAGGCTTCAGAGCTGGAATTCACTGCACACTTCACCCCCCTTCCACAGAACTTCTTTCTGTAAGTATCTCATAGGTTCAAAACATAGGTCCCAGAAGTTTGGCCACATGGATGGGCCTTATTGTACATCATTTACTTGTTTCACAAGCAAGGACATAAATCCTGAGGAGTCGGGTGATCTGCCCGAAGTCACAGAGCTAATGCTTATCAGACTGGAGGCCAGGCTTCCTGGCTCTGAGTCAGGACTCCTTCAACTGCACTTGGTAATATTAACAGGAGCAGGAATCAGCAAACTATTTCTATAAAGGACCAGAAACTATTTTAAGCTAGGCAGCTATTGCAACTACTCAACTCTGCCTTTATAGCTTGAAAGGAGTCATAGATAATGCGTGAACACAGGGATGTGGCTCCAATAAAACTTTATTTATAATAACAGGAGACTGATTGGATTTGGCACACTATCTTCAGTTTGCTGACCTCTGAACAAGAATATTGATTATTTATCGATCCCTTATGACGTTCCAGATCCTGTGCCGAGCACTTTGCAGGCATTCTCTCAATTAATTCTCAACAGTCCTATGAAATTAGTGTTATTCCTACACTTCCACAGATGTGAAAAGTGAGACTCAGAATGACAGATAACTGGCCCAAACCCTGGAAACTGTAACTGGCAGAGCTGAAAGGCTATCCTAGTTCTTAACCTCAGAGTCTTAACTAATCATTAATAGATGATAGTACCTCCCAGATGCATTAAAACCTTTGATTTCCGATGTTGAATGAAACTCCTTTGAAGATTGCTCCTGTCTAGACATACTGAGAGAGTGATTAACCATTCCAGTTTGCCTCGGACTGAGGGGCTTCCCAGGATGCAGGACTTTCCATGGTAAAACTGGGATACTCTCAAGCAAACCAGCATGGTTGGCCACCCTAAAATCAGGCATTTTGATGTTACATTTGCAGCCTATTCGACTGAACAAAATAAAGTAGACATTTGTGGCTACCTAAGGCAGGATTTGAACTGAGGCCCCTTGCCCTGAGTAGAGCAGAATGCCAGAGAACAAAGTCATATTACAGGCCAAGGGAAGAGGGTTGCTGGGAAGAGAATGATAACAGGATGAGTAATTTCTCTCAAGAAGCCAAGAGGAAGTCATATTTATGCTTCCTGGTTGATCTCAACCATTCTTTCTATTTCTCCTTTCTTAGACTTACTCAGCCCTCCAGGGTCCTCGTAGGACTCCCACTGGGGGTCTACACACTCCTATTTGCACACTAATCAAATAGGGAAGGAGAAATCACTGGAGAATTGGTCCTGGTGGAGGGCCAGTTGGGGTTTTGTGTATCTGAAACACACTTGGGCCCCTTGCCTACTTTTCAAGATGTCCCAATCCAATCTGCTTTCATTGAGAATCTTTTTCCCTTTCCCCTTTCCTATGCTCCCATATCACTCTGTACATCCCTCCCATAAACTGTGTTGTTCTCATGAGGGTATAATTATTAGTTTGGCTTGTCTAGCTCCCTGGTTAGACTTTGAGCTAGGTGTTGGCCACTCCTGTTCAGCATCATATCCTGGATACCTAGAAAATATGTCAAAAAGAAGTTCTCAATAAGTGTCCACTGAAAAGGAAACATGTTAGCCCAAGAGGAGAAGAATGAAAAGAACACTCCCATTAGACTTTTAGGGCACCATGAATACTCCACATATGTTTTATTTTGTTTTCAATAAATGGATACAAACATGATCACCAAGTAGGATGCTGAGCATACAGTGGGTACACTTTCGAGTTTCTCTCCAGAGATTGGTCCGAGTACATTTTAGTCTTTCCGAACCCTTAAGACCATTCCTTAGGACAAAGGGTAAGAAAAAGGAATAAAAAGTATCCAGACTGAAAGGAAGAAGTAAAACTCTCTATTCACAGATGATATGATCTTGTATATTAAAAACCCTAAGAAATCCACTAAAAAATACTATTAGAACTAATAAACTAGGTCAGCAAGATTGCAGGATACAAGATCAAAATACAAAAAAATCAATTGTATTTCTACACACTTGCAATGAATAATCCAAAAATCAAATTAAGGAAACCGATCAGGGACAGAATGGCCAATGGCCTGCAGAGCAACATGCCTAAGTTTTATTGTGATTACTGCGACACGTACCTCACCCATGACTCTCCATCTGTGAGAAAGCCACACTGCAGTGGTAGGAAGCACAAAGAGAATATGAAAGACTACTATCAGAAATGGACAGAAGAGGGGCACCTGAGTGGCTCAGTCGTTAAGCGTCTGCCTTCGGCTCAGGTCATGATCCCAGAGTCCTGGCATCGAGTCCCGCATCGGGCTCCCTGCTCTGCGGGAAGCCTGCTTCTCCCTCTCCCACTCCCTCTGCTTGTGTTCCCTCTTCCGCTGTGTCTCTCTATGTCAAATAAATAAATAAAATCTTAAAAAAAAAAAAAGAAAGAAATGGACAGAAGAGCAGGCTCAGAGCCTGATCGACAAAATAACCACTGCATTTCAACAAGGAAAGATACCTCCTACTCCATTCTTTGATCCTTCTCCTGCAGGGGTAATGATCCCACCTCCCCCCCAGTCTCCCAGGTCCTCATTGCCCTGGTATGATGCCAGCACCCCATATGGAGGGGCCCTCCCATGATGCCCGTGTTGGGCCCTCCTCCTCCTGGGATGATGCCAGTGGGACCTGCTCCTGGCATGAGGCCACCTATGGGAGGCCACATGCCAATGATGCTTGCACCCCCAGTGATGAGACCTCCCGCCTGTCCCATGATGGTGGCCACTCAGCCAGGAATGTCTCAACCAGACAGATAAGGAGAGAGGGAACCTCTTGATATCCATTTTACATTACTTGTACTTCGCCAGGATATCATGGTGCTGTGTGCCTAGATGTTTTCTAACAGGATAACCAGAAAGACTTGCTCCCCCTTCCTATCAAAGCAAGAATAGTTTTTGCAGGGGAGTAGTGGGACCAAAAAAAAAAAAAAAAAAAGCAATTTTCATTTGTATTGTGAAAGGTGAAAATAAAATAGCCATCTGTTTTAGTTAACAAAAAAAAAAAGAAAGAAATGAAAAATCCATTCACAATAGTATCAAAAAGAATAAAATATTTAGGAATAAACTTAATAAAAGAAGCGCAAAATTTATACTCTATTCTAAAAACTACAAAATGGTCTTGAAAGAAATTAAAGAATGTAAATAAGTGGAAAAACATCCCATGTTCATGGATCAGTAGACTTAACATTGGTAAGATGGCAAAACTCCCCAAACTGATCTAAAAATTCGACAAAAGACCTATCAGAATTCAGCTAACTACTGTATAGGAATGGATCAGACAATTGTAAAATTCATATGGCATTTCAAGGGACCAAAATAGCCAAAACAATCCTGAAAAAGAACAAAGTAAGGTTCACACTTCCCGATTTCAAAATTTACTACAAAACAAAAGTAATCGGGGCGCCTGGGTGGCTCAGTCGTTAAGCGTCTGCCTTCGGCTCAGGTCATGATCCCAGGGTCCTGGGATCGAGTCCCACATCAGGCTCCCTGCTCAGTGGGAAGCCTGCTTCTCCCTCTCCCACCCCCTCTGCTTGTGTTCCTGCTCTCGCTCTCTCTCTCTCTGTCAAATAAATAAATAAAATCTTAAACAACAACAACAACAGTGATCAATACAGTGTGATACCGGCGCAAGGATAGACATATAAATCAATGGAGTAAAAACAAGAGTCCATAAATAAACCCATACATATATGGTCAAAAAGAACAACAGGGGTGCCCAAAGCATTCAGTGAGGAAGAACACTGTTTTCAACAAATGATGCTGGATAGCCACTTGCAAAAGAACCAAGTGGGAACCTTATCCCATACCATATGCAAAAATTAGCTCAAAACTGGTCATTAAGGAAATGCAAATCAAAATCACAATGAGATACCACTTAATAACCACAAGAATAGCTACTACAATATTTTTTTTTAAATAATAATAAGTTTTTGCAAGGACGTGGAGAAATTGGAATTCTTTTGCATTGCTGGTAAGGATATAAAATGATACGGCCACTGTGGAAAATAGTTTGGTAGTTCCTCAAAGAGATAAACCTAGAATTAGCATATGACCTAGCAATTCCACTCCTGGATATATACTCAAAAGAACTGAAAACATATGTCCACATAGAAACCTTGACATGGATGTTTAGAATTAATATAAATATTAATATAATATAAATAATTAGCATTATTTATAATCACCAAAAGGTAGAAACAACCCAAATGTCCATAAACTGATGAATGTATAAACAAAAAGCAGCATAACCATACAATAGAATATTATTCAACCATTAAAAGGAATGAAATATTGACACATGCTACAACATGGATGAACCTGGAAAACATAATGCCGATTGAAAGAAGCCAATTATAAAAGACCACATATTACAGGATTCCATTCATATGAAAGTCCAGAATAGGGGAATCTATAGCGGCAAAAAGTACGTGGTTGTTCAGGCCTAGGGGTAGGGCGGGAAGTTGGGGGTGGGAGGGTTGCTAAAGGGCACAGGGTTTCTTTTGAAGTGATAAATATTCTAAAATGGACTTTGGTGATGGTTGCACAAATCTGTGTGTATACTACAGACCAGTGAATTGTACACCTTAAATGGGTAAATTGTATGGTATGGGAATTATATCTCAATCAAGCCGTTTTTTAAAAAAATGAAACTCTATTCCTGCCCCCACACTTCCATACACCCACACAAAGCCATGCTGTCTCCAGATCTATGCCTGGAACTTTTTAAAAGTGGGTCAGCTCATTCCCTGACTTTAGGAAACTGATCCTTATTTGGGACTTCTGGGCCCTTTTGACAGTTTGAGATAATTGGCCATTTACGCACAGGGGCAAAGTGGTGCTTGGATAATTACTAAAGCCACAATCCTGAATCACGGGAGTTTGGAGTTTGGAAAAACACATCAACCAACCCAACAGCCAGGTTTCCATGAAAGGAGGCCTCCTGATAACTCTCAAGTACGTTCCTTGCTCACTCTACCCTTCTCTAGCTCCTCCTTTCCCATTTTGGCAAATTTCCCTCTCCCTCCCCACTTCTCCCACCCCAACAAACTCTTGACTGAGGAAAAGCAAGAACATTCCTGCCATCCCCTTTCCAACCGAACTCAACTGCCTCCAGCCCCCCGGCTCACAGGCTCACACATAAAGGCCAACTGAACTCTCTGATCTGAGTTAAAAGCTTTGTGTTGTGTGTGCTAACAAGCTGGGGGTTTTTGCCTTTTTCCTCTAGCTTGGATTACCTAGTTTCCAAGTGGGCCAACTCTGGGAGAAACCCTCCCAATCAATGCCTTCAGTTGAGATCTAAATGTCCATGCCTCTTACTCCAGAGGAATAAGAAACAGACCAGAGGAAAAACATGTTGCAACACAATTACTGCATTATTTCTTTATAACCACCGTCTCCAGGTGGGGGGTGGGGTGGGGGATGAAAGGTTTTCATACTTAATGAATAAATGCCTTGTAGTCCACTTGGCTTTTCTTTAAAGAACTCTGAATACATTGCAAATGCTCTCTCAGTCCTCTATATGCCACCACCTCATCAAGGAGGGAGCTGGAGAAATAAAACCCATTTCACAGATCCAGAAATGAAGGCAGCAAGTATCCTGATAACTTTACTGATCCCCAAACAAGTTCTCAAGCTACAACTTTCACCCTCAAATTTATTTCCCACCTTTCTTCAAATGTTCCTCCTAGATTCCCACTACTTGCTTTTCTAGTCCAAACCCCCTTCATCCATGATGTCCCTACCAAAACCCAATCCATGTTGATCCTTGCTTTTCTGGAACTTGCAAAATAAAGTCACTAGTTATATTGTATCGCATTCTCTAGTCTTTGGCATATGTATGGACTGCCCTAGCAGAGTGGTGCCCTGTCAGAGATTAAATTCATCCGGGGAGAGGGGAGGGGGGCTTGGGTTGTGTGTTTGTTTCATCATTTTCTTTTTCATAAATGGAGAATTCCCTGCTTTTTAAAGGCATTGGCCATGACAGGAGGTAAAATAGCCTAGAAAATTTTTATATAAAAGAAACAAATATATAAGATTTTTAAGACATGACAAAGGAAGAACATCTGCTGAGCTAAAACAAAAGGAACTGAAACCCAATTCAATAGAAATGGAAAGGAATAACCAATATAGAGTGTTGGGATGGTTGGTTGGTTATTAATAAAATAAATCAATTTAGATCCTTACCTTACACCATATATCAAAATCAAGTCCAGAGCTAAATGGAAAAAAATCAAATCATACCTGGTGTGATGGTTAGTTTTATGTGTCAACTTGACTGGGGCACAGGATGCCCAGATATTTGGTCAAACATCATTCTGGTTGTTTCCGTGAGGATGTTTTTGGATGAGATTCGCATTTAAATTGATAGATTGAGTAAAGCAGATTGCCTTCATAACATATCTAGGCCCCAGAAAATGACTTCTTAAACGTTCCCGTATCAAGAAAGGAAAATGAGGGGCGCCTGGGTGGCTCAGTCGTTAAGCGTCTGCCTTCGGCTCAGGTCATGATCCCAGGGTCCTGGAATCAAGCCCCGCATCGGGCTCCTTGCTCAGCGGGAAGCCTGCTTCTCCCTCTCCCTCTGTCTGCTGCTCCCCCTGCTTGTGCTCTCTCTCTCTCTCTCTCTGTGTCAAATAAATAAATAAAATCTTTAAAAAAAGAAAAAGAAAAGAAAGGAAAATGAGGCTCGCTTTGATCGTAGGATAAAGTACTAAAAACTTCAGAGCCCCTCCATGATTTAACCCTGCAGCACCCCTCACCCCGGGGACCCTCACAGACTCCAACACTAGCCAGGCAGAGATCCTCTCAGCTCGTCCCACATGCCAAGCTCTCCCCTGTCTCCCCTCCTTCATCAGTTCTTCTCTGTCCCTGGAACCATCTCTCCACCCCCGGCTCCTACTTGTTCAAAATGGACCAGAAGCAAAGCCACATCGCTACCTCTGTGGTAGAATGTAGAGAAAGTTTAAGCAGTGGTTCTTAGAAAACAGAACTTTGCGTGTCTAACTTCTACACATCTTTCAGCTCTCAGCCACTGGGAAGCTTACTCTGTCCTCTCTCCCTTACCCCTCAGAGCACCTTCTCTGAGGTATCACCCAGCGACTTCTCCTCACGCAAGGAAAGGAGCTCCTCCTACTGCGCCTGAAGTTTCCTGGGGGAAGTTGCATAGGCTCTTGTTTTCCTCTCAGTTATGAATACCTATATACTCTAACGTACATGTCAGGAGAGCCACGGAGGATGGTGGGGAAAGGCTGGGGCAGATGGAGGGAGCCACCTCACAGCCTTCTGGACGCTGCAGCAGAAACACTGGTAAAGGCCCAGAGAAACCGATTGCCCATCCCACTGGTTCTCATGGATGCAGAGAAGTCGTTCCAAGGACGGAAGTGGCCCTGTAAAGGAAGAAGGAAGGACCTTCGGGTGTCTGGTTACTGCCAGCCTCACTATGAAGCCCTTGGGTTCAGTGAGACAAAAAGCAACAGAAAGTAAGCGACAAGCTCTGATCACTAAAGGCACTCAAGACTCCATCAAGAATATTGTCTTCACTTTTTCTTTTTTTGACAATTTAGAGTTTTCTAAATTTTTCAAAAAATATTACTTTGGGGGAGGCTATTTATCTATTTTTGTTGTGGTAAAATACACATGACATATAATTTACCATTTTAACCATTTCACATCATCCATCTCAGTGGCATTTAGTAAGTTCACAGTATTGTGCAACCATCACCACTATCTAGTTCCAAAACATTTTCATCACCCTGAAAGGAGACCTCGTACTTACTCAGCAGTCATTTCTCATTCACCCTTCCTACCAGTGCCCTGGCGGGCATTCATCTATTTTCTATCTCTGTGATTTTGCCTATTCTGTATTTGAATTTTGTATACATGGAATCGCACAATATTTTTCCTTTTGTGAACAGCTTCTCTCATTTGGCGTGTTTTCTAGGTTCATGGTGTAGCATGTATCAGTACTTCATTCCTTTTTATGGTTCAATAATATTCATCTTCATTTTATTTATCCAATTCATCAGGTGAGTTTCTTCTAACAAGTATGACTTTTGCAATCAGGAAAAAAATAATACAGTTTCGGATTGTTGTTTGTTTTGTTCTATTTGGGTTACCAAATCCCTTCTATACATGAGGCAGGAGGAGGTTCATGTTCTAGTTCTTTCTCCAGCCACTGACCAAAGGCACATACGGTATTTTCTTAATTCTAAGGCTCCTGGTTTTGTTTGTTTCTTGGTTTCGATTTTTTTTTTAATGTTTCTGAAATGTGAATGCATCTTGTAATCTTTTTTTTTTTAAGATTTTTAAAAATTTATTTATTTGACAGAGAGAGACACAGCAAGAGAGGGAACACAAGCAGGGGGAGTGGGAGAGGGAGAAGCAGGCTTCCTGCGGAGCAGGGAGCCTGACGCGGGGCTCGGTCCCAGGACTCTGGGATCATGACCTGAGCCGAAGGCAGATGCTTAACGACTGAGCCACCCAGGCGCCCCTGCATCTTGTAATCAACTTACTTTTTCAGTGGTGTTTCTTTCTCCTGTCTGTAAAGCTATTACTCATTTCCTCAATTTGAAAACACCATCAGGGGCACCTGGGTGGCTCAGTCAGTTGAGTCGGTCTGCCTTCGGCTGGGGTCAGGGTCTATGATCCCAGAGTCCCTGGATCAAGCCCTAGGTCGGGCTTCCTGCTCAGTAGGGAATCTGCTTCTCCCTCTGCCTCTGCTCCTCCCTCCCTGTCCCTCCCCGCAGTGTGCTCTCTGACTGTCTGTCTCTCTCTCAGATAAATAAATAAATAAATAATCTTTTAAAAATAAATAAATAAAAAATTAAAACACCATCAATGGTAAAAAGCACCATTATCTTATGTACTATGAAGAAAGCAAAAAGAATGGCAATTCTTTGCTACTCTGATAATGTATCCGAACTTATTAAAAGAGGGGTTCTTTTAAAGACTAACTGAAGTGGGTTTTTGTCTCATTTCATCGTTGGGCTTACATTTGAAAGGAAAAATAAGTGAAAACCATCAATTAAGATTTTCCTAAATTTTCTCCACATTCAGAGTCCAACCCTTCAGAATTGCTTTTCAGCTCTGAGTCCTCAATGTCCATACTGTCACGTACATATTCTCTTCTATGGTCCCTAGACTGTTGGTGACACAATACTCCTTAAAAGAGAGTTTCATTATCTTCCAAGCCATTGCCACCCATTCTGCAAGGTTTAAGGCTGACCTTTCCGGAAGTTAACATAAGGTTTTCAGACAATAACCAAAGGTTCTTCTTCCTTCCTTAAGTGATTCTCTAACTGAAAATCAAAGTAGAAGCTGTCCAGTCACACGCACATGCACAGTCCTTGAAGAGGAAAAAATAAAACATATTCTATACTCAAAGCAAGACCTGAGACACTGAGAAACAGGTAGAACAGGGATTAGGAAACGAACAGCACCTGCAAGACAGTGAATGACCCAATGCTGCCATAGGGGGGATGGAGCTGGCACTTGGCCAAGAACCTGAAGGGCCTCTTGCATTTCGTGGATATTTTATTTTCCTTTTTTACAATGGAAATATGCATGGCACCATGTTTGCTCCTAAGAAAACAACTTCTAGACTAATCAGTATGAAATAAATAAAGATTTAAATTTAAATTATATGTATGGCCTGGAAAAACACCTACCCAACCTTTAATCTCCACCAAGATGCTCATTAGGCAGGTTAGTGAATGCTTATTACCTGTCCCTCTCAAGACAGTACCAGGCCTTTTTACTTTTTTTTTTTTTTCCATCGGGATACTTACCAGAACCACATTCTGGACCCTTCCAGAATTACCTAAACCAGAAAAACGTTCCAAAACTTCGTGCTTCGCAAATGTCAGTCACTGGTACAAACAACACATGCCACGTAAAGATGAAGTTGAATGCTCAAATAAGGTAATGAGTTTGTTTAGACCCATTTTTAATAACAGTATATTTGTAGGTTTGTCAGGTGCTTTTCTTAGGCCAAAGCTCAGCTCCCTCCCACTTCCCCACTTTCCCTAGGTCTGGTTGGCTCACAGTTGTCACCACATGGAGAGAGAAGGAGAGAAGGCAATGGTAAAGGTGACCCTGTGAATTCACTGGTAGCTCAAGCACTCCGTTTGCCCCAAGTCCCTCTGCCTCTAGGAAGGGAGAGGAGGTCAGCAATGGAATCCACTGTGATCCATCTGTGGACAATGAAAGTGACTTCTCCCCACTCTTGCCTAAGTAAAAATTAATTCACAGAGTGAAGGAGAGGATTCGAGGTGGGGAGTGCAGTAAGGAGGCTTGGGGAGCAAGGGATTTGCAAGAATGGGCAGCACAGAGTAATGCCCCTGGTTGCTGAGAGAAAGGGTTCATCCTATTTCCCATTTAGGGCTACGCTTGGGATATTCATGTTTATTATCTGCACCACCTGCTATGGACTAAATTGTGTCCCCCCAAAATTCGTTATGTTGAAGCCCTAAGTGTGACTGTATGTAGAGATGGGGCCTTTAGGAGATAATTAAGGTTGAATGAGGTCATAAGAGTGGGGCCCTGATTCTACAGGATTGGTGTTCTTGTAGGAAAAGACACTGGAGATTGCACTTTCTCTCTCCTTGTAGTACTCAGAGGGAAGGCCTAGGAAGAAGAGAGCAGCCATCTACCAGCTGGGAAGAGAGGCCCCATCAGAAGCCCACCATGCTAGACCTTGATCTTGGAATTCTCAACCTCCAGAGCAGTGAGAAAATTAATTTCTGTTGTTTAAGTCATACCGTCTGTAGCATTTTGTTATGGCAGCCAGAGTAGACTAAGACCACCACCCTTCGTGTTCTTAAAGAACCTGTAACTTTTACTTAAAAAATTGTACATCTATCCTTATTTCATTTAAAAACATTATATAGGTCCTTTAAAGAGAAAGAGTTTGGAATTATTTTATTTTACAAAATCAAATAAACTAAGACACTTTATTAAACACTTACCATGTGCCAGATACATTATGCTAAGCTCTGAAGACGTAAAGATAAAGAAGACACAGCCTTTGGCCCAGGGAGCTTATCGTCTGGTGCTGGGAGGACCTGTTTTCTTTTTCCTTTTGCAAATTGAAGCTAAATTTATTTAAATAAGTTGCCCAACTACATTCTGCTAGTCTAAATCCAAATTTCTTAGACAAAATTTCCATGGTGTTTCTACTACCCTATACAGATTATCATCTAAAGACAGGGTTTATATGGCTTCTGGATCAAAACACATGATCAAATACAGATATTTCTTAACTTTTTTTTTTTAAACAGTTTTAGGCATTTTCTTTTTCTTTCTTTTTTTTTTATTATGTTATGTTAGTCACCATACATTACATCATTAGTTTTTCATGTAGTGTTCCATGATTCATTGTTTGAGTATAACACCCAGTGCTCCATGCAGTACGTGCCCTCCTTAATACCCATCACCAAGTTCACCCATCCCCCCACACCCCTCCCCTCTAAAACCCTGTTTGATTCCCGGAATCCATAGTCTCTCATGGTTCATCTCCTCCTCTGATGTTCCCCCCTTCATTTTTCCCTTCCTTCTCCTAATGTCCTCCGTGCTATTCCTTATGTTCCACAAATAAGTGAAACCATATGATAATTGACTTTCTCTGCTTGACTTATTTCACTTAGCATAATCTCCTCCAGTCCCATCCATGTTGATGTAAAAGTTGGGTATTCATCCTTTCTGATGGCTGAGTAATATTCCATTGTATATATGGACCACATCTTCTTTATCCATTTGTCTGTTGAAGGGCATCTCGGCTCTTTCCACAGTTTGGCTATTGCGGACACTGCTGCTATGAACATTGGGGTGCATGTGGCCCTTCTTTTCACTACATCTGTGTCTTTGGGGTAAATACCCAGTAGCGTCATTGCTGAGGACCCATTTTCTTAAACAGGAGCTAATGCCTGAGCTAAGTCCTAGGCTGACCCAGCCAAAGTCTGGGGAGCTGCAGCTCAGCGAAGTGAGCCTTGATTTAGAATAGTTTGGGAACTCAATTCCTGAGGATTCTGCTCCTTAGCCATGTCACAGCAGCTCTGTGAGCCTCCATTGGCAGGTTTGGAAGATGTGGAGCCCAGGAACGGAGGAGAGGGCAATCCGGGGCCATCAAAGATTTAGAAAACCTTTCTGCTTCTTACACATTCATCCACCCTGTGCAGGTGAGCAGGCCTGCCCACCCTCTCACCCACCCAGCGCCTTCCTCCGGCTTCCTCCCTTCAGCCCACCTCAAGAAATCAGCTGTGCCCGGCAGCACCACACCATGGGATTTTTAAACCCAGCTTGCATTTCAAGAGGAAGTTAAGTTGCATTCCTCGATTGACTTTATATTTACCTCTTCCACTGGCTGGCGCCAAGCTGCTGAAGCCCTCTGGACAATAAGCCTCTTCTCTTTGAAACAGGAAGTATCATTTGGCCCAGCCTAAAAGAGTGGTGCTTCTTGTAGCCTCCTGGAGGAGTGCCACCCAGGATTGGCTCCTGTGCTTCCTTCTGCCCCCTCCTTGGGCTGAGGGGGCTGTAGGATGGGATCAAGCAGCCTCTGAGGAAGCAGGAGATGGGGTCCCAGGAGTAACCCTTACTTAAAGCTTCCCTGTAGCTAGAACTGGAAGAACTGGGTCATATTTGCTGGGGAAAGATCGGTGTCCTGGTCTCTACCACTTTTAATTGAAAATAAAGTGAATGATAAAATTACTGTAATATAATTCTAGATTGTCTGTTTCCCAAGCTGTGAGTTTTTCAAGGGTAGCAAGCAGGTCTTATCCATCTTTGAATCTCTGAGGACTTCTGAGTGCCCTGGAGAATGAATGTAGGAAGGCAGGAAGGAAAGATGGAAGGAAGGGAGGAAGGGAGGGAGGAAAGATTCAGTAGGGCAAGAACCCTCCATTATCTTCACTTCTATCCACGTCTCTACATAATTTTAAGTTCTGATAGGTTAAGAATTTAGACATTCTTCTATCTGATCCTGGCTACACTATACCCTAGGACATACATGCAAAGTAACTTGGCTAAAGCACAGAATATTTGGGGGCACCTGGGTGGCTCAGTCAGTTGAGCATCCGACTCTTAATTCTTGTTGTAGTGGTAAATGTTTAATAACCAGCTTGGGTAGGATGGCCTTTGGCATGTAAATTTTACTTATATAAGGAATGTCCGGTACATAATTTACAAATAATAATAAAATATACAATACCCTTTATTGTAAATACCATAGATCCAATTAATCAATAAGCCAAAGGCTTTCGCTGATTTTTGCCAACCTCTTGTATGGATAGACAACCTAAGGTCGCAATTGGCAAATGAGTATGGTTCTGACATGAATGTGGGTTGGTATTTCATTTATAGTAACAAGTGACTTGCTCATGATAATACTGGAAGAATATTTCCTCACTTTTGTGCTATTCCCAATATAACAGCTACAGATACAATACACTCATAAATTCAATCTTCATTATTAATATTTTCTCCATCACCTCAAGCAAGTTCCAGTCATTGATTGTACTTGTATCTTCACTGAGAATCTGAGCTTTCCTCAGATATTCACATGGCCGGCTCCCTCACTTCCTTTACATCTTTACTCAAAAGTCACTTTTTGAAGGCACCTGGGTGGCTCAGTTAAGCGTCTGCCTTCAGCTCAGGTCATGATCCTGGGGTGCTGGGATCGAGCCCCACATCAGGCTCACTGCTCAGCAGGGAGTCTGCTTCTCCCTCTCCCTCTGCCCTGCTCATGCTCTCTCTCACTCTCCCTCTCTCTCAAAGAAATAAATAAAATATATTTTTTTAAAAAGTCACTTTTTTAATATGGCTTTCACTGACCACCCTACTAAGATTGCAACATCCACACTCATGCCCACACATTCAATCCTCCTCCTACGCCTTATTGTTCTTCTTAGCATGTATCTTAGCATGTATCGTTTTCTAACATTCTGTGTATTTCACTTGCAATATTTGTTATTCTGTCTCCCTTCCTATAATATAAGCTCCCCAAGGGTAAGGATTTTTGTCTGTTTTGTTCACTGTTGAATCCTCAGTGCCTTGAACAGTGCCTGGTACATAATAGGTCTCAGTAAATGTTTGCCGAGAAAATGAAGGAATTTATGAACTCCCACAGCTAATCAGTCTAATGAATCATCTGGCCCCACTGGTTCTGTCTTCTCATAGCATTCCTATTCATCCTCTGGTCTCTCTCTCGGTGCCCCCACACTCCTCCAGCAAGCTAGACGTGGAGATGCACCATGCACAGCCCTCTCCAGGAAAGAACTTGTCTGGCTATCCGCTCCCATATTAACTGCAGAGAGCCACTGTCCTACGGCAGCCCAAACCCAAAAGCTGATCGAGACACGGGTATAAATGCCTGGCCTTTCAGTGCTAATGAAGGATATCTGTCCGACCAAATACACTGCGGAGCGTCCAGTGGGGCTGGCCATGGCTTTGTCATGCCCGTAGAGGGGAGGAAAACTTTTCCCTTCTTCCCTTCTTCTGTCTTTGGCTGGTCTAATAATTAAATTGACAGAAGATTAACAGAAGAAAAAGAAATTTAATTCCCTAGGAACAGGAACCCCAGCGATATGAGGTTCAAAGATAGTGAGGCAGCGAGGCTTATATGCTATCCTGAGCTAAGGAGAAGGGGGTAGGGGTCTGGAACTTCAAAAAGGGTGGAAGGCAATTCACAGGAAGTTGGGAAGAACAAATGTTTGGTAAATAAATGTTTGCCATACCAGGGCGATAAGTCTTTCTGATATAAAAAGTTATCTCTGGTATTAGCTCTCTTCCTGGTACAGGCCCCCTCCATCTAAATTCTTTTAGGCAATTAAGGGAGAGGTAAAAAAAAAAAAATAAAAAAACTCTTCCTGAGTCTGCTGGGCCTTGATAACCTTCAGCTCAAAATATCCACGTGCCACAGAGGCATATTTCGGGTCACATATTTGCTCCCCTTCACCTGCATTGCAATTTGGCTTCTCTCCCTGCCCACTCCTGCTTTCCCCCCTCCCTTCCATAGGAAAGAATAAATGTCCTGTCCACCCAACTCCATCCCAGAGTTTGCTCCTGGGAACCCAAAAGGCAACAAGCAATTATCTCTCACCAGCGTTAGGCCATTAATTGCCTCTCTGGTCTCCCCAGCATTAATCCTCCCCTCCAACCCATCCCCGCAGTGCAGCCAAAGAGATCTTTCCTAAACCAAACTCAACCCCATGCTTAAAACCTTCAATAGTTTCCTGTCGCTCTCAGCACACAGAAGCAAAACCTTCCATGTAACCCAGAGGGCCTAGTGTGGCCCAGCCCCTGCCTACCTTGTCTGCTGCAAGCCCCACCACTGCCCTGGCAGTTGGCGGGCCACCCAGAGAAGCCATTCTCTGATGTATCACAGCACTTCCCATTTCTGGGTTGTTGTTGTTGTTTGTTTTTGTTTTTTAAGATTTTATTTATCTGTCAGAGAGAGAGAGAGAGTGCACAAGCAAGGGGAGCCAGCAGGCAGAGGGAGAAGCAGGCTCCCGGCTGAGCGAGGAGCCCGATGAAGGACTCCATCCCAGGACCCTGGGATCATGACCTGATCCAAAGGCAGATGCTTAACCGACTGAGCCACCCAGGCGCCCCTCACTTCTGGGTTTTACTCACGTTATGAACCCTGCCCAGACCAAGGGTTTTCAACTCTGACTGCACATTAAATCCCTCGGGGAGTTTTGTCTGTCTTTAAATCTCAATGCCCAGGCCACATCCAAGACCAAGCAAATCAGAGTCTCTGGAAGTGGCATCCAGGCATCAGTATTTTTCAAACCTCCCAGATGATTTAAGAAAGCAGCCGCACCTGAGAACCACTGGCCTAGATCCTTGCTGTTCAAAGGCTGTCTGAGTTCCCTAGTAGAAGGTGAGTTTCATTAAGGCAGGCATCAGTTCCACTCTGTCCATTACTATGTCCCCAGCATCAAGAAAGATGCCTGACACATAGTAACTCTTTAGTAAATATTTGTTAAATCCTGGGGCTCAGTCGGTTAAGCATCTACCTTCGGCTCAGGTCATGATCTCAGGATCCTGGGATCGAGCCCCGCATCGGGCTCCCTGCTCAGCGGGGAGTCTGCTTCTCTCTCTCCAGCGCCCCCTGCTTGTGTTCTCTCTCTCTCTCTGTTAAATAAATAAATAAAATCTTTAAAAAATATATTTGTTAAATCTTGAAGGGATTCCAAGTGGCCTGGAAACCTCCCAAGTATTGCCCGCTGAGGAAGGAGCAGGTGAAGAGGTGGCAGGGATGAAAGCTTTGCTATGAATAGAGGTGTGCTGAGAGTGTGTGAGAAGCTACTAGGCAGCCCCTGGAGACTGAGAATCTCAATTATAAATAGGTTGGTGCCAGAGCCTGAAGGACACAGGAGCTGTAAAGGATGTAACGTGTCATCTGCATGAGGCAGAATAGAACTGGGTAAAAGAAGGGACACCTGGGTGGCTCAGTCAGGTTAAGCATCTGCTTCGACTCAGGTCATGAAACCCGGGTCCTGGGATCAAGCCCTGAGTAGTCATCATCCTTGGGCTCCCTGCTCAGCGGGGAGTCATCTTCTCCCTCTCCCTCTACCCCTCCCCCTACTCATGGGCTATCTTTCACTTGCTCTCTCTCTCAAATAAATAAATAAAATCTTAAAAAAAAAAAACTGGGTAAAAGAGGAAAGAGATGAAATCTAGAATGGTGGAGGATCAAGGGTGTTCAGTGACTAAAAGAAGATGCAGCACAAATACTGGTAGATGTTAGACACACCAGACGACTCCTTCTCAGTAGATCTGGTGATCTCAGAGTTTGATTCCCAGACACACACACACACACCCTCTTGCACTGATAGCGTTCATCATCCTCATCTCTCTCGGGGTAGAAAGCTCTGGTTTTAGCAAAACTTCAGTCCAACTGCAGAAATGCCCCGTGCTGAGACAGGGAAGACCCTGTGTCATAGTGAAGAACTGTCATGGGGCATGCGCTGGTCTCAGGCATAGATGGAGGACTGAGCTCCCCAGCCTGGAGTCCCCAGCTCCTTGGATGTCAGCAGAGTGGTGGGTACAGGGAGTGAGCCAAAGGGGTCCCCTAGGCTATCAGTGGTGACCTTGAGAAGGTGATAATGGGGCTCCAAATGAGCTTCTCTTCTCCAATGAGGATTATTAGTTTGGAAAAGCTGAGATGTTGGAAGCATAGTTGGCTATATCAAGCAGAGCTTCCCAAAACCATGTCCAATGATCAGTTCATCTCACTCAAACTTCTAGGCAAGAGGCTGGAATCCCACAGCATAGTGGCCGCTGACTTCATCTCCCCCCTCCCAGTCACCCTCAGTTTAAAGATTCATTCATGATTCATTCACTTACTCAGCAAATATTTGCTCAGTGTCTATTATGCATACTATACTAAACTTTGATGGTACAGTGGTGAAATAAAGGATATTCCCCATTGTCTCAGAACTCAGAGTCTAAGGGAGATGGTTTTCAGACATTACTGAGAGGAGTCATCAACCACATCACTCATATATATATTCATATATTCATTCACATTATATATATATATATATATATATATATAATGTTGGTTTGTTTTTGTTTATATAGCTGTGATCATATGTACATATTGCCATATATACAAATATGCTTTTACACTTACTATTATTATATATTATAATATGCATATCCTTTGTTATTTTAAATTTTTATGAATGTCACTTTTATGACACAATTTGCATACAATGGACATTTTATTTAGCCATCCTCTGAGTACAAGACATTGTGTCCATTTCAATTTATCAATATTATATATAACACCTATAAAGTATCTTTGTGCATAAAACTTCACTTAAATGTCCAGATTTGGGTTTGGGGGGAGGCGTCAAAGGAGGTGGAAGAAAAAAGGGAACATTTGGGGGGGAGCTCATGTTATTCTTACTTCTGCTTACATACTTTAGAAGACAGCACAATTCCTCAGATTTTAGAAGACCGCACCTTTGTAGGAGACACATTCCAATCCCTGACCTGCCCCTGGAGTTTCTGGAAGAATTGCCACACCCAAGGCGTGCCTGGGTGGCTCAGTCGGTTAAGTGTCTGCCTTTGGTTCAGGTCATGATCCCAGTGTCCTGGAATGGAGCCCCACATCGGGTTCCCGCTCAGCGGGGAGCCTGCTTCTCCCTCGCCCTCTGCCCCCCCCCCCCCCCCCCCCACCCGTGCACGCACACACTCTCCCACTCTCTGTCACGAAGGAAGGAGAGAGGGAATAAGAATTGCCACACCCATAGACACTGGAAGGGGCAGGTCTGTCCTTTACCTCAGGCAGTCTGATTGGATCAGGTTTGAACACATGACTCAAAATCAGCCAGTCCATGGGCTGGCCAGAAACCAATCA
Source organism: Neomonachus schauinslandi (assembly GCF_002201575.2). Lineage (NCBI taxonomy): Eukaryota > Metazoa > Chordata > Mammalia > Carnivora > Phocidae > Neomonachus > Neomonachus schauinslandi. The sequence continues at coordinate 51,668,155 of NC_058412.1, forward strand.
TATTTTTATCCTCACAAAAATTGAACTGGGAGACCCAGACCTCATGGGAAATAGATGGTGGATACTTAGGGAGAAAAGACATTAAATCAAAGTGAAGATGGCCAGCCTAGGCCATATGCAAGATATATGAGCAGAAGCACTTGGTCAGAATGAAAAGGGAAAAAAAGAGGGAGATGTGCCTAGGAAAACAGAGGATGAGAGAGAGAATGACCTTTGTTTCTGCCAGCATTCCAACAGTTATCCCATCCCAGCTCTATTTTCCACCTTGCATTCTGGAAGATACCCCCTGCTTTCCCCCTCCACCCCCAAATAAGTCCCGCTTATCACTTGATCTAGCTTGAGTAGGTCTCTGTTCTTTTCAACCAAAAGATCATTGATTAAGCAAACAATGTCAGTACTTCTTGCAGTCAGAGAGTATCAGAACTGGAAAGGGTCATTGCACAATGAACAAGCCCTCCTCTACTGAGCAGTAGTCATGAGGACCGTGGGATTGACCTAGTCCCCAGCTCCAGGAGCAGTCAGGAAGCCAGTCAGGGGAAGCCCACTTACCTTCTGGCAGTGGTAGATTCTTCTGTCTCCTAGCAGTGATGGGCTCAGAAATGGGCATTTGACTTCGGGTGGTCCAATTAGAGCCAATAGTCCTCATCTATGTGCTTGGGGCTTCTTTAACAACGACAAGGAGGAGGAAGACTAAGAGAAGAAGAGAACTTCTTTCAATATTACGAAAGTAGCAATGTTTCCTGAGGAAAAAATTAAACGCAGGAAAGGATGAAGAAATAAATAAAAATAGCCTCACTGGTAATCGGGGAAATGCCAAAAAAAACCAATGAGACATCACTTTTCAGTCATCAGACCGGCAATTTTTTCCTTATGATCAAGTGTTGACAAAGTTGAGGGAAATGGATACTTTAATAGTGTAATGGGAATATCAATTATTACAGCTCCTATGAAGGGCAAGTTGCCCGTATCTATTGAAACTGAAAATCTTAGGACCCACTGTTCTTCATATCTGCCTTGAGGAGACCCTTGTACTGTGCCCAAGGAGTTGTGTTTAAGGATGTTGACCGAAGCATTGCTTACAAAAGTGAAAAGATCGGAAACAACCTACATGTCCATGAAAATGGGAATAGCTAAATCAATATAATAAAGCCATACTATTGACTAGCATGTGGGTAATTAAGAGGCAAGCAGATCAATGTGTCATAATACCCAAGACTTGTTGACTGAAAAATACAAGTTGAGGAAAGAAATGTGCAGTCCGATGTCACTTACATTTTTAAATAAGCCACCCACACAAAACAATCTGATTCTCATCTGTGTGTTTCTATATATGTGTATGAAGGCATAGAAAATGTCCCAAAAGAAGCAATGACCAAAGGGGACTTAGTTTCCTCTTACCATAAAGTAGTAATTTTGTTCAAGAATGCAATAACATGTTAATTGTGTGATTTTACATTAATAAAATTAAGGTTTTAAAAATATATATGCATATATATATATATATATATACATATACACACACACACACACACACAAAAGAAAATCTGGAAAACACACAATGAACAAAGAAGCAAATAAAATCATCTCTAATCCCACTTTAACTGCTAACCCTCTGGAGCCCCTTTGGAAAGCGTCAGGCTCAGGGCCACTCAAAGCATGCCCAGCAGGCCATCAGCTGCCCTTCTGCCCACAAGGGAGTCTGGCACCCTTCAATCCAGACCTCCTAATCCAAATAGCACCCTAGACTCTGCAAAGGTCACGGTGCCCACCCACCATTTGTGATTCAAATACATAACACTAAACAAAATTCTGAATTTTCTCATGACTACTTCAATGCTTTTCTTTTAAAGCAGTGAATATCAAGATCTCTCCTACCCCATGCTCTCCCCTCCCTTTCTTTGTTTGGCTATATGTTTTGTTGTGCTTTGTACTGTCAGGGGTCTTTGTGTCTCTGCTTCTTGGTGTCCTAAACCCCCACACAGTGGGCCCCGTTGACTAATCCCGCACTGCTTCTCTCCCCACCCCAAGAAGGCTGTGTTTGCAAAGACACACCCAGGTTGCCTGCCCCCACCCTGCCCCACATCTAGCCCTCCTGCCTCAGTCTTGCCATTGTGTCCCAGGCAAGTTGCAGAACAATGAAGTCTTAGCAGATGATGATGTTGCCCTGTCTCCACGTTCTGAGCCAACCCCAGTTATGCCTGGCATCCGGGAGTCAGCATTTTGTAGGCTTCTGTGACATTTGAGAACTCACATCCCACTTCTTCCAGCATTTGGAGAAGAAAAGGAAGGACAGAGGGCTGCTCTTGTCACCACCAATGAGCTCATCCTTCTCAGAGAGGCAATAAGAAAGCTAAATTTCACCCTATGAATCAGGAAGCTTGAACTCAAGAAAAAGCACACATTCCCCAGCTGCCTGACCCACCCAGCTGACCTCGCTATAAAAAGGAGCACTAGACGGAGGCCTCGACCCTAGAACGAGGTAAATGATCAAACAAAGACAGTTTTTAGTGAAACAAACCCTTCATGCCATCTACCTGAATCCTTTGATTTCTGTGTTCCCTCCAACATCATTCTTTGGCTTATGTGGCTCAAGCCACATATGTCTGGGACCCCTTCCAAACTTCAGTGCTGAGGGCAGTCTAACCCTGTGCAAGTCACTTCAACACTTGGGGTTTCAGTTTCTCAGTCTGCAACTTTGTGATCCTAGGGCAAAATGCCCCCGGGCATCACCATCTCAAAATAGTGGCTCACCAACAAACTGGTAGATAAATGGTGCCAGGGGATTGGATTTGACCCCTCATTGATATTTGCTTCAGACTGAAGCCATTGAGCCACCATCCCCAGTCTTACAGGACAGTGGCCTGCTTCTCCTTCCTACCACAGGCTCCTCAGAACGCAGAAGTCTTGGTGGTGTGAGCTATCTGGTCTTTCAAACTCAGCTCGCCATTACAGGCCTTCAGGTCAGCTGTCCTCCAGAACCTTTAACTATGGGGCCAGTCTGCCCTTGCTCTCTTTCTAAATTACTGCTTTACATTTGTTCAGGCATATCTCAGACTTCCCTTTTACTTTGCTCCGTGGGAATTTTGAAGGCTTTGGCATCAGTATCTACCGGTTCTTCTCTCTCCCTTGGCCCGCAGCCATGGCCCTCCCCTCTCTGCAAGGTGTCTGATTCATCTTTTGAGCCTCCAGTCTTTCCTGAGTCAGTCCTGAAGATTATGCACTGATTCAGGTGCTGAGTTTGGTCCGGGCTTCAAGTATGCACCCCCGAGTGCAATAGCCTCTTTGCAGCTTTATAATAAATGGTCTGTGTTGTTGTAAAGCATGGCATTGGTACACACTAATTCTAAGTCATCCTTTGATTCTTCTATGGACTGGTGGTCGTTATTCTAGATCTCCTCTTTTATGGTACTAAAGTCACTAATGTTTAATAATTTTAGAGCATTCAGAAATCTCAGTAGATGAAAAGAAGGTTCTTGGGTTCTTTCTCTGCAATTGATTCCACTGATTTAAACCTTCTGGAAGGAGGGGCGCCTGGGTGGCTCAGTTGTTAAGCATGTGCCTTCGGCTCAGGTCATGATCCCAGGTTCCTGGGATCAAGCCCGGCATCAGGCTCCCTGCTCAGTGGAAAGCTGCTTCTCCCTTTGACACTCCCCCTGCTTGTGTTCTCTCTCTCTCTCTGTCAAATAAATAAATAAAATCTTTAAAAAAATAAATAAATAAAGCTTCTGGAAGGACAGGTAAAACTATGGAGACAATGAAAAGATCAGGGGTTGCCCAGGGTGTTGGAGGGGGCAGAGATGAACAAGCAGAGCAAAGAGAATGTTCAGGGCAGTGCAAATACTCTGTATGATAATATAATGCTGGATATACATCACTGTACATTTGTCCAAACCCTTCAAATGTCTAGCACCGAGAGTGAACCTTAATGTAAACTCTGGACTTTGAGTGATAATGATGAGTCAAAGTAGGCTCATCCTTGGTTAACAAATGTACTACTCTGGTGAGTGGTGTTGATAATGGGGGAGCTATGCCCGAGTGAGTGCAGCGATATATGGGAAATCGCTACATTCCTCTCAATTTTATTGTAAACCTAAAACTGCCCTAAAGAATTAAGTCTTAAAAAAAAAAAAAAAAAAACTCTGGAAGGGATGTCTGTTGTCCTTCTTGCTTAGCTAAAGAGCTTCCAGGAGGCTGCTCAGAAGTACTCAAACTTCTAGAAGCCTGACCTCAGAGGCATTCGGCTTCATTCTCCATAAGGTCTTCATTTTGCTTCTTTTAATCCCCCTTTACTCTTCTTTGATTCCCTCCACCATTTTTTCTTTATCTGGGACCTGCTTTTCTCCTTTCTTTCTTTTTTCCTTCTTCTGTCCTTGTTTGTCATGAATGTTTTTGTCCTCAAAGAGGCTTAAATTGGGGTGCCTGGGTGGCTCAGTCAGTTAAGTGTCTGCTTTCAGCTCAGGTCATGATCCCAGGGTCCTGGGATCAAGCCTGACATCGGGCTCCCTGCTCAGCAGAGCGTCTGTTTCTCCCTTTCTCTCTCCCTCTGCCTCTCCCCTGCTCATGCTCTCTCTCTCTCTCAAATAAATAAAAATAAAAATCTTAAAAAAAAAAAAAAAGGCTTAAATTATGTCCCAGCCTATATACTAGATTAGGATGGACCCTAATTCCAATAACAAGTATCCTCATGAGAAGAGGAGAGAACACACAGAGACACACGGAAGAGAAGGCCATGTGAACATGGAGGCAGACATTGGAGGCTGCAGCCATGAGCCAAGGATATCAAGGACAGTTAGCAGCTACCAGAAGGTAGGAGAGATATATGGGACAGATTCTTCTTCGGGGCTTCCAGATGGAAACAACCCTGTCATCGCCTTGATTTCTGACTTCTAGCCTCTCTATAAAAGAATAGATTTCTGTTGTTTTTGAGCCCCCCCAAAAATCAAATAAAGTCAACAGTGATTGATTATGGTAATGGTTGACAACTCTGTGAGCATACTAAAAAACATTGAAATGTATACTTCAAATGGGTGAATTATATGGTATGTGAATTATATCTCAAAGCTGGGCTTTTTGGGGGGTTTTTTTTGTTGTTTTTTTTAGCCAGTGGCCTCGTTTTCTCCCACTTTCAGGACCAGCGTCAGAGGCTTCTGTACACATTCCTCATAGACTCATGCTTCTTGGGCTTCTTGCCTACATGGATCCCAGTGCTGGGGCCTTCCCACCACACCCACCCAGCCCCCACCAGGGCCAGGCAGACAGAGAAAGAGAGAGGAGGAAATGGTAGAGGAAACTGTTCAAACAAAGAGGAAGTAGAGAAAATAATATAGCACATACCCACTGAGGAACATTTAGGTTCCCACTTCTCCCTGCTACAAAGAAATGCAGTGGCCAGGGCGCCTGGGTGGCTCAGTTGGTTAAGCAACTGCCTTCGGCTCAGGTCATGATCCTGGAGTCCCTGGATCGAGTCCCGCATCAGGCTCCCTGCTCGGCAGGGTGCCTGCTTCTCCCTCTGACCCTCCCCCCTCTCATGTGCTCTCTCTCTCTCATTCTCTCTGTCTCAAATAAATAAATAAAATCTTTAAAAAAAAAAAAAAGAAATGCAGTGGCCATTCTTGTGCACTAGTGTGAGTTTCTCTAGGGGATAGACTAGAGTGGAAACGCCGGGTTGTAAGGCATATATATATATATATATATATATATATATTCAACTCCCCTAAACATTGACAAATTATTCTTCAAAACAGCTGAAATAACTTACATTCCTACCAGTAATATGTAAGAGTTCCCATTTACACCTATACTCATCGGCCCTGAGTAGATCAGACTTCTTTTTTTTTTTTTTTCAGTTTGATGATTATAAAATGTTATCTTATTTTAGGGACACCTGGCTGACTCAGTCAGGTAGAGCATGTGACTCTTGATCTCAGGGTCATGAGGTCAAGCCCCACGTTGGGCATGGAGTCTACTTAAAAAAAATTTTTTTAATAAAATAAAATGTTAGCTTGTTCCAGTGGGTATTTCTCTGGTTGAGCATCTGTCCATAAGTTTGCAGATATTCAGGTTCTTTCTCTATGAGTCACCCATTGATATCCATTGCCAATTTTCTGCTGGATTATTTGTCTTTTACTTATTGATTTGCAATTCTATATATATCCTGGGTACTAATTATTTGTCAGTTATATGCATTGCCAACATCTTCACTCAGTCTATAGCTTGTCTTTTTAACTTTGGTTATGAAATGTTATAGTATTTGCCAGGTTTAATCTTCATATTTGTCAGATTGGTTCATGAGAGGTTTTGGATTTATTTGAGAAGTCTATCTCTACAAAAATATTCTTCAGTGTTTTATTTAAAAGTTTTACACTTTTCTACATTTGATCTTTAATCTATATGGGATTTTCATTGTATGTGCTATGAGAGAAGTATTTAATTTTATTTTTCTCTATGGAAAGCCATCATAGAGTTTCAGCATATTTATTGAATTATTCCCTATAATTCATAATGCCTCACCATTAAATTCAAGGTCCCATATACAAAGGGTGACCTCAGAAAATCATCCCTCTACAAAACTTGCAATTTTAATTTTTTTTTAAGAGAGAAGGAGAAAACGTGCGTGCATGCACATGAGCAGTGGCAGTGGGGGAGGGGGGCTGTGGCAGAGGGAGAGGGAGAGAATCTTAAGTCCAAAATCTGCAGGGCAGGCCAGCTGGAAATTCCAGCAGAAGTTAATGTTGCGGTCTTGAGTCCTAAGGCAGCCTAAGGACAGAATTCCTTCCTCCACTGGGGAGCTCAGTCTCTTCTGTCTCTCTCTCTCTTTTTTTTTTAAGTAAGCTCTACACCCAAAGTGAGGCTTGAATTCATGACTCTGAGATTAAGAATTGCAGCTATGCTTTACTCAAAGTCTACTAATTTAAATGTTAATCTCATCTTAAAAACACCTTCGCAGCAATATCTAGACTGCTCTTTGGCCAAACAACTAGGTACCATAGTCTAGCCAAGTTGACACATAAAACTTTTTTTTTTTTCAAGTTGACACATAAAATTAACCATTTGATATTTTATGCTCTCCATAAAGGTTTTGCATATCTGCTTAAGCCTATTCCTGGATTTACAGTTTTTGTTGCTGTTGGAAATAGCATAAATATTTTTTGAACCTTGAATTGAAGCACAGCATTCATATGATAGCATGCACACACCATAAATGTACAACTTGATGAATTTTCACAAACTTAATACATGTGTACAACTAGCAAACAGAAAACACAGAACTTTATCAGCATCCTAGAAGCCCCCTTGTGCCCTCTCCCAGGAGCTATCCACCCTCTCCCCACCACTATTCTGACTTCTTTTTTATTTTTTATTTAAGTATAATTAACATAGTATTAGTTTCAGGTATACAATATGATTCAACAATTCTATACATTACTCAGTGCTCATCACAACAAATATACTCTTTTTTTTATTATGTTATGTTAATCCCCATACATTACATCATTAGTTTTTGATGTAGTGTTCCATGATTCATTGTTTGCATATAACACCCAACAAATGTACTCTTAATCCCCTTCACCCACCCCCCTACCCACCCTCCCTCTGGCAACCATCAGTGTGTTCTCTATATTTAAGAGTCTGGTTTTTTGGGAGGCACCTGGGTGGCTCAGTCGTTAAGTGTCTGCCTTCGGCTCAGGTCATGATCCCAGGGTCCTGGGATCGAGCCCCCCATCGGGCTCCCTGCTCCTCGGGAAGCCTGCTTCTCCCTCTCCCACTTCCCCTGCGTTCCCTCTCTCGCTGTGTCTCTCTCTGTCAAATAAATAAATAAGATTAAAAATTAAAATTAAGAAGAGTTTGGGTTTTTTTGTCTCTTTTTTAATTTGTTCATTTTTTTAATGTAAATTCTATGCCCAACATTGGGCTTGAACTCACCACTCCAAGATCATGAATCACATACTCTACCAACTGAGTCAGCCAGCACCCCATTTTGTTTTTTAAATTCCACGTATGAATGAAATCATGTAGTGTTTGTCTTTCTTTGACTTATTTCACTTAACGTTATACCCTCTGGATCTTTCCAGGTTGTTACAAATGGCAAAATTTATTCTTTTTCTATGGCTGAGTAATATATAATCTTCTTTATCCGTTGATCTGTCAGTGGTCCAGTGTGCTGACTTCTAACACCACAATTAGTTTTACCTGGTTTGAGGCTTTATCTAATCATATAACGTATGCTTTTTTTGTAACTGATATCTTTATCTTAAAATTATATCCTATCGTGGGCGCCTGGGTGGCTCAGTTGGTTAAGCGACTGCCTTCGGCTCAGGTCATGATCCTGGAGTCCCGGGATCGAGTCCCGCATCGGGCTCCCTGCGCGGCGGGGAGGCTGCTTCTCCCTCTGACCCTCCCCCCTCTCATGTGCTTTCTGTCTCTCTCATTCTCTCTGTCTCAGATAAATAAATAAAATCTTTAAAAAAAAAAAAAAATTATATCCTATCGTGATTCTTGTTCTAAATGGTCTTGGGCCCTCAGAACAGACTGGAACACCTATTCATCACCTTCTCGGTCCAGAACATATCCCTAGGCTTCTTGAGGAAGACCCTCTAAAGACAGGGTTTTAGGGGTTGGAGTGGGGCGGGGGGGGGGTGGAATAAGGGGCAAAGGGGGTAATAAGAGGGCTGCATAACTGCTTACAAAACCTTATTCTTCCACTCTCATGTAGCTAGGGCCCCCAGGGAAGGACCTCAGGGAAGGAATTCTTGGAAAACCCAGTAACATCTGAGGGACCCTCCAGGACTCCTAAAGCTGAGCAAGATGTTTATGAAACTAAGACTGGGGCACTAAGGACTCAAAAGAAGAGTCTGAACTTAAAAGCAGGGGCACACCCAGCAGCATAAATGAGGAGAGTGTAATAAAGAGATGAGTTACAATGATGTGAACAGATGTGGGAGTGCTGACAATACAGACTCCATCTTGGGCCCTCCATCTTGTTCATGTCCACAAAATGACCTCCCTCAGCGCTACATGTCCAGGCCCCGTGGAGGTTAATGTATGCCCTGACCAGAACATACATTGTTCTGATCTTCCCTAAAGTGGCTCACAGAAGGCTCCATTTTAGATAACCAGTAGAGATGATTGGTGCACAGAGGGCCCCACTTTAGATAACTACCCCATGATTCCACCACCATGCCCCTTGCTCTATAAAAGCTGAGGCTTAAGATCCGGACTCGGTGGAGAATAGCTACGTGCCATCTGAATTGCTTACCCCATCTCCCCCATCAGTAAGATAAAACTGTGTAGATGGTATAGAGGAGCTTGCTTCGCTTTTCAGTCTTAAAGTGTCTTCTCAGCCTGGAGGATACTTTACTGACCCTCCTCTACCTTCTAACAGGAAGAAAGGAAAGCAACAATCCTGTGCTGAACCCTGCAACTAGCAATCGTGGGAGCTGTTACTGTCTCTAGACCTGGTGGGGAACAGGAGGGAGTGGTTGCTGGAACCAGAGAGACCCACTGTCCAATGGGAGCCATGGCCTGCAGTAGAGAGAGGCACCCATGGCCAGCCCAAGGCCCAGCCAGTCCCATTAAGCATTTAGCATCCTGCTTCTTACAGCAGAGGTCCACTGATTGGGATAAACAAAGTAAAAATCACTAAGTGGCCCTCTACTCCTTGCCCTCATCCCTTGGCCCTAGGGTTGGTTGGGTACTTTTCACAGCCAGGGCAATCTGCGGGCTTATGTTCATAGGCCCACAGAGCTGCTTCGGTCGTTTATCCGGAGCAAGGCAAGGAAGAGCTGGACTGGGTCTGACCTTGGTGTTCCTGGATCAGATGAGAGAGGCCACCAAAATCTCCCCACCTGTCCCAACTCAAGCAGCTCCCGCCTGGTGAGTGATGCAGGTAAGGTGAGCATAGAGGGCTTCGTACTGTGATCAAGGTAAATGCAGGAGGGACAAGGAAACACAGAACCAAAGGATCAGGGCGGCCGGCCATCCAGCCTCCAGGCAGTGTAGGTGGCTCAGTGAAAGGAAGTGGCAAGGAAGCCTTCCCTTCGCATATGATCTACCATGAGTGGGAGAGTCCCCTCGCCTGAGTCCCCTCCCAGGCCTGCCTTTAAGCTGGGCGCCAACGCCCCTCTCAGATGCTGACGGTCCCCTTCCCGCCCATGGCAAGCCCTCTCCCTGCAGCTGAACCACACTAGCCTCTGGGTCTTCCCCCAGCTCTCCCAGTTCAAGTGGCGGAGTCAGATACTGTCTCCCCACCTCCCTTTTTGTGTTATCCCCCAGAGATGAAGTACCCAGGAATCTCTGTTTTAAGAATTGTTAATCATGAGGCGCCTGGGTGGCTCAGTCATTAAGCATCTGCCTTCGGCTCAGGTCATGATCCCGGGGTCCTGGGATCGAGCCCCGCATCGGGCTCCCTGCTCCGCGGGAAGCCTGCTTCTCTCTCTCCCACTCCCCCTGCTTGTGTTCCCTCTCTCCCTGTGTCTCTCTCTGTCAAATAAATAAGTAAAAAATCTTTAAAAAAAAAATTCCTAATCATTATGGGATAAGAGGGAATGTTAAAAAAAGGATAAAATGGGTAGATGTTACAAATATTCGGACGTTTTACCACGTTCTTGCAGTCCTGGTGTTGAGACAGGAGCTCCTGACTGTCTCTGAGATGGTAAATGAAATAAAATAACAACATAGCAGCTCTGGGGTGGTTAGGATTTGCAGGTACTTTGCATTCCACAAATGCGTAGAGTCAGGAGAATTAACCCCTTCTGGTGGATGAAAAACCAGAGGCTCAGTGTTCTGTGCCTTGTTTAAGAATACAAAGCTAGGAAGAACCGAGCAGAGGGGCCATGCTGCTTGTACACACCGCCTGCCTCGGTGGACCTCGTCTTCCACATTTATTCCTTTTTTTTTTTTAAGATTTTATTTATTTATTTGACAGAGAGACACAGAGAGAGAAAGAGCACAAGCAGGGGGAGTGGGAGAGGGAGAAGCAGGCTTCCCGCCGAGCAGGGAGCCCGATGCGCGGCTCGATCCCAGGACCCTGGGATCATGACCTGAGCCGAAGGCAGACGCTTAACCACTGAGCCACCCAGGCACCCCTTCCACATTTATTCCTGAAGGCAGACTTCAACAGCTCCTCCTCTTCCCTTTACCTAGACCCTGAACAAATGTCCTAAGAACGCTTTCCTCCACACTCAAAACAGAAACAGGGTTGCTCTCTCTTGTCTCAAATAGGCAGTCTGCCTCGCCAAGGGTCCCTGAGCTAGATGATACCCCTTCCGTGAGCTCTCGGACTGACCTGGAACAAGCACGCCGCTTGTATCCTCACAGCCATATTCTCTTCATGCATAAGTGAAGCAAGGAACTCACCAAAGAAGAGCATAAAGCCTGCAAGTAGGGATGCTTTCTGTGTTACCATATTGTTGGAAGGATAAAGTAATTTCTGTGAAAACTCTTAGCACAGAGTGGGTCCTAAATATGTGTAAGTTGAAACTAAAGCTTTTCACTCATCTGACTGACTGAAAATTCCTCCAAGCCATCTACCCCTTCCTCACTGCTCACTCTGGAAACAGAAGCTGCTTGAACTAGTTCAGCCGACCACCCCTCCTTCTCCCTCAACCTTGACCTCTTTCCTGTTTTATTGGTTTCTCTCCCTCTCTCTCTCTCTCTCTCACTAGAAAGGGCCACCTTGCTCTTCCAAGGCTAAGCCTCCACTCTCCATCTGGACCTGGAACCCCATCCCCTCTGGGCCAGATATATCAATCAATCCTTTTTAGCCTGGTTTCTCCTCCCCTGTCTCCTTTCCCCACCTATGCACAAACTTTGTCTTGCCCAAGATTAAAAATAAATAAATAAATAAAAACCTTGACCTTGTCTCCCTCTCAAATTTCTATGCTTTACTCCTCCCTCTCATGACCACTGAACTCCCAATAAGGTCCTGCCCACCTGGCTTCCTGCCAATGTCATCATAAAAGTCACCAACAGTTGCCATGTTGCCAAATCTGATGGTCTCTTCTAAGTCTTGAGTTTGCTGCCACACTTGACCCTCAGTGCCACTCCCTCTTCCTAGAAAGCCTGTCCCAGCCCCTGTCACCATGCTCTCCAGTTCTCCTCCTGTCTCCCTTACCATCCTTCACCTTCTGAGTCTCCTTTGCCACCTCTTCTTCTCTTTAAATGCTGAAGTTGCTCAGTTTTCTCTCCTTGAGCCCTTTCTCTTCTCACTTTATACACTGTCCCTGGACAAGCTCACAATATTCTTCAATATTCTTCCAAATCATCATTTCTAGTCCCTGAGTACAAGAAGCATGGAGGCAGCCGTGCTTTCTTGGGAATCGTGGGTTCCATGAGGGTGTTGGGGCGCCACTGTCCTACCCATAGCTTGGACTTCTGCCTGGTGATATGCAGGCACTTTATACTTCACTGTCAAAGCAGACCATGTGCAAGGCCTTCTGCTAGGTCCTGGGGGAAATGCACATAGACCTAAAGCCTGCGCGCAGGTCAGCAGCCCTCCTCCTCCTTTGCTGGGTTCCTTTCCCCTAGGGTATCCACAAGGCCATACGCACCCAGCCCAGCCATCACGTGTCCTATGCAACAGAAAGAATGATCCGTTCAAAAAGGATGAGCTGCTCCACTTTGCCAATACTCAAATTCCTTTTTCTCTCTTCCCCACATCCTACCCATCACCCGGCCCCGGCCCCCAAAGAGAAATGGATCCAATGTCACATGACCACAGCGCCCTCTAGAGGAGTGTTTTTAAATTGCAATGGTGCCCTCTACGTGGGTTATGGCCTCATCAGTACCTGCCCTTACCCCGGCACTTCTTCCAATGCGACTTTGTCACTCCACCCATGGGGAGGCGGAGTTCCTGCACCAGCAGTTGGGGTGGGCTTGTGATGACGGAAGACGTGATGTTGTGTGACTAAGCTATCTTCTTCCTGGTTCTCAGCTCTGGAACCCTGAGCCATCTGCAGTGTAATCAATCCAACTGCCCTGGGGCTGCCATACCGTGAGGAAGCCCACACGAGCCCACGGGGAGACTACGGGAGAGACAGCTGATTCCGCCCCACCCTGCCCCGGTCCAGTCACTAACTGACTACAACCGCTTAGAGACGGAAGTCACAACAGCCCTGCCGAGCCCCTCCCAAACTCCTGTGCCGCAGAAAACATGAGGTAATAAAATTATTGGTGCCGTTTTAAGACACTCAGTTTTGGGGTGATCTGTTATGCAACAAGAGATAAACTAGAACAGTGGGTCATGAATTCAATCTAGTGTATCATGACCAGTATGTTTTTAAAAACTAAGTAGAAGAGGGGTGTCTGGGTGGCTCAGTGGGTTAAGCTTCTGCCTTGCCCTCAGGTCATGATCCCAGGGCTCCCTGCTCAGCGGGGAGTCTGCTTGTCCCTCCCCCTCTGCCCCTCACCCCACCCCCTGCTCGTTCTCTCTCTCTGCTCTCTCTCACTCTCAAATAAATAAATAAAATCTTTTAAAAAAATAAATTAAAAAAATTTTTTAAATAAAAACTGAGTAGAACAGAATGGAAAATGTAATCATAAAGGCTTAAGTATTGAGAAACTTGTTTCAATAAATGTGTGTGTTTGTATGTTACATTGGATCAAGAAATAAAATGTGTTTGTTCCTGTGAGTCATATAAAATGTTTAAAGTTTTGAGAAGCCAGACTATTATTGCAATCCCAGAAGTTACGGGAAAAACAAAGCCAGCTGAAGCCAATATAATTGCAGTGAGTCAAGAACCTGGGAATTCTAGTACCTTGTGAGCACCTTACAGGTGGGCCCACTTAGCTTTATCATCCAGACTAGAAAGAGGAGCAGAGAAGCCTTCTGCTTGTGAGAGCAAGAAAAAAAGGTGATTCCCAAGAAAGAGGTGTTCTAGGTGGTTCGTGCATGTATTTTCTAGAACACTTAGCACCTTGATTCTCTCAGTAAACAACATTCTGTTACATTAATGGGATTTCTGAGACAGTTTGATGCCATGTTTCTCCATGAAACTCCTGCATCAGAATCACTTGAGGGCTTGTGAAATTGCAGATCCCTAGGCCTCTATTTCAACCTACTGTATCAGAGGCATGTGGCCCAACACTGCATCTCAACCCAGCCACCCAGAGAATCATCTGCATACTAAACTTTGAGAATTACTAAATCACTGGGAGGCTTGTCAGCAGCATGTTTGAAATTCAAATTTCCCTAGAAAATGAATTCCTCTATCATGCAAAGGCATTTAAGCTAGTCAGAATACTGGGAGGTCTCCCTGCACCATGGATTACCTGGAAATAGCGCTGATTGTCAAGAAACCTCATGTAGGATTCCTTGAAAGCGGGGGCCAAGCCTGGAACACCTTCATCTTTTAAAAAAGAGATTGGTAAAAAAAAAAAAAGAGAGAGAGAGATTGTATCTCTGAGGAAGAGTATATGTCTGTGTCTTTGTGTGACTCTCCGCATCTGGGTGTGTTCTGTAACATATATTACAATATGTTGCTCTTATATATGTTATATATATTACAGAACACACCCAGATATATTATAATAAATATTTTCAGTACATTATCATGTTTTGACATCTTTAAAAATCTTTCCTCCTAGGGCGCCTGGGTGGCTCAGATGGTTAAGCGTCTGCCTTCGGCTCAGGTCATGATCCCAGGGTCCTGGGATCGAGTCCCGCATCAGGCTCTCTGCTCCTTGGGAGCCTGCTTCTCCCTCTGCCTCTCTCTCTCTGTCTCTCATGAATAAATTAAAAAAAAAAAAAAAATCTTTCCTCCTAACGAGAGACTGCCCTTTCCTGTGGCCCAGCCAGGAGCATACCCTTGACATGCAAACGAAGCAATCAGAGCCTGGCCTCACCTCCTCGGTCTGACCTGGAAGCAATATTCCTGTGTCTTACTCATTCCAGAACCAGCCACCAAAAAAAGAAAAAAAATGTTCTCCCACCCTGAGTAAGAGCAGATTTGGATTGATAAACTTTGCAAGGGTCAGCTGGGCTTCACCTCAGAAGCCCGGGTCTTGCAAGCTTTACCAGACTGCCCAATCTGCCCCAGCAACTAGGGACCACCCCCTAGAGCTTAGAGCCCACTGAAATTATTCAGACTAGCCCATCCTAAACTGTTCACCCAGTTCTGCCTTGCCTTTCCCAAGGAAACCCCAATAAAGGCCATGGGCTAAGTGCTTCCCTTGCTCCTGCCTGCTGACCATGCTGCTTGCTGTCTTTCCCAGGTGGCCCCGTATGGAGTGCCATGCTTCCTAGGACCTAGAGTACAATAAATTTGTTTTCCTGAGCCTCCACTGTCTTCTCTTGTGGCTGCACCTAACTGACTGTATTCTTTTTTTTTTTAGATTTTATTTATTCATTTGACACAGAGAGAGAAAGAGAGCACAAGCAGGGGGAGCGGCAGACAGAGAGAGAAGGAGAAGCAGGCTCCCTACCGAGCAAGAAGCTCAACACAGGGCTCGATCCCAGGACCCTGGGATCACGACCCACGCCAAAGGCAGTTGCCCAACCGACTGAGCCATGCAGGCACCTCTAACTGACTGTATTTTCATGAAAGAATACAAAACAGTGTTTGTGTGTGTGTATGTGTATACATACACACACTTTGCTTTGATAGATCCCTAAGACCCTACTGGATGGGGCCTCCTACCTTTTTTTCTTCTTTCCTTCCCAGAACTCCATCCCCATCAATGTAGATTCACAGGCCTAAAAGAAATTTAAAGGCCCTACAACCCAATGCTTTCTCAAAAACTTTAACATTTTTTTAATCATCATCCATCGACAGAATGTGAGCAAGGTCACTTGGCTTCAACGAAGCAGTCAAAATCATCTCACAGGGAAGTTAAATGCTACACAAAATGATTCAATGTATATTTATATGTTATTTTATCTCATAATAGAGTGAAAATACTGACTCATTTTTCTTGCACAAAGAACAAAAAGCACAACTTCTGACAAAATTCTGTAATAGTGGGGGCTCCTGGGTGGCTCAGATGGTTAAGCATCCCCTTCGGCTCAGGTCATGATCCCAGAGTCCTGGGATCGAGCCCCACGTCTGGCTCCTGGCTCGGCAGGGAGACTGCTTCTCCCTCTCCCTCTGCCTCTCCCCCTGCTTGTGCCCTCTCTCTGTATCTCTCTGTCTCAAATGAATAAATAAAATCTTGAAGAAAAAAAAAAATTCTGTAATAGTTACAAGAGGCCTGACAGGGCAGCGATCATCCAGGAGATGGCAGACCTCCACCCCTGCCTGTCTGCGGCCTACACTCCACCTATTGTTCCCAGGCCTGCGTCACCACCCCCTCAAAGATAGCTTATTATAAAATAATAACCACAATGTGTGTGTGTGTTTCTATTTTATTGCATGTTTTTAAACACATTTAAGAAAAAAATACCTGTGTTGTTTTGAGAGTTTGGTTTTGGTTGATTTTAGGATTTGGAGGATCACCTCACAGAAGAGGAATTTATTACACTGATTTAACCTCATTTTTGGTTGGGAAAACTGAGTCCAAGAAGAGGAAATGATCTGCCCAAGTGGTAAGTTATTCTTTGTTTCAGACTCTTAAGAGGAAAAAAGATACAGAGAAGATTCACAGGCATGCTAAGGACCTCTTCTGGTCTCCGTCCTGAGAGGGGTCCGGGACCCCTGAGGGACTGGTTGGGCTCCTGGCATTCATGGGGAGAAGCAGAAGAACTGCAGCTATTGCTGGAATTTTCAAGACGCTAAGTAGCTAAAACAGAGAGCTGGTCCTTGGGGCTTATTTGGATATTTTATTATTTTCTTTATATGTATAAACCATCTAGAGAGGTTATAAATAACTGTCTCAAATAGATAAATCTGATTTGCCTGTGTGTCCTTAGTGTGTCCAGCATACTCCCACTCTCTGCTGACAATGCGGGCAGAAGCCACGATGACATCAGATCCACTCATCTCCACTGTGTACAGTGGTGTCGTTATACAGACCCCATGGAGTAAACAACTGGCTCCAAGCTGCCCCAATTTCCCCTGAGTTCACACCAGGAAGCTGGTGAAAAGCTGCCACGTGGTTATAACTTTTCGTGTAGTGACCCCTGCTGCTGGGACCTGGAGATGCAACATGAAAACCATGGTGCCTACTTGGGGAGGAGCTCTGGACCTTCTGTTCTCCTTGTACCCAAAGGTCTTGCCCAAGCCCTCACCCACAGCAAAGCCCATGGATTGGAAGCAGGTGTTGATGCAGATTCCAGTTGTGGATTAGGAGGGGACACTGCAGAAAAACCTATGAAGCAAGGGATGGCTAGAAATGTATCAAAGTGAGCACAGGCACTCCAAGGAGCCTCCCCTGGCAGAGGGAGTGGTCTCAGACAGAGCAATCTAGAACAGTTGAAACTTGAAGAATGTATAGACTTCTTATGAGGAGGAAATTTCCAGGCTTAAGATTGTTGTTGCAGGGCGCCTGGGTGGCTCAGTCGCTAAGCGTCTGCCTTCGGCTCAGGTCATGATCCCAGGGTCCTGGAATCGAGTCCCGCATCGGGCTCCCTGCTTGGCGGGAAGCCTGCTTCTCCCTCTCCCACTCCCCCTGCTTGTGTTCCTGCTCTTGCTATCTCTCTTTCTGTCAAATAAATAAATAAAAATCTTTAATAAAAAAAAAAGATTGTTGTTGCAGACTTGTCCACTAGCCTATCCAAGGTTGTAGTTAGAGAAAATGTTTCAATTTATAAGTTTAAAAAAAGGGGGGGTATGACTTAGTGCTGATGTGATGGTAAACAGAGATGCAAACATGGGTCCTGAAATCACATGGGAGCATCTATACAAAATTTGATCATCCAGATAGTCTAAGACATGACTGTACCTTTTATAAGATTATCAACAAAATAGAAATAAGATCTTAAAAATTTGTATAGAATACTCTGAGGCTTCCAGTGGTTCATGGAAAAACATTGGGTAGACCGAGTTTGGACTTGGAGAGTTGGTTGTGATCAGGAGAATCAAGATGGGCATGCAGGGCTCAGAGAGCAGTTAGACTCTGGTTTAAAAAATTGTCCCCTCACCCCAAGTAAGAGCAGATTTGGATTGATCAACAATGCAGGAGTCTCTGGGCCTTACCTCTGAATGACTGGGCCCTGATAGTTTTACCAGATGGCCCAACCTACTCATTAGTGATAAGGGGGCTGTCTAGAGCCAAGAGGAAGATACTGGGAAATGAGGAGGGGCCCACTGGGCAGAAGAGCAGCTGCCCATCTTTGAGGGGACTCAGGAGGACTATGGTCAAGGCTGAGTTTGCCCTAAATAAGGCAGGAATGGGATGGGTCCTGCTGTCAGGGACACAAGCTGAAGCAAGACCCCAAAAAGTTACCATCCAAGTCGCAGCAGAGAGAAGATTGGGGGCCTAGTGATAATTAGACTAGCTACCCATTGACACAGTAACTGCTGATTGGCCAAAGACTAGTCAGTGCAATATAAACAGACTTCCCCCTCAAAACTCATTTAAATGTAGGTTATAGGGGTGCCTGGCTAGCTCAGTTGGTTAAGCGCCCGATTCTTGATTTTGGCTCAGGTCTGATTTCAGGGTTGTGAGATCAAGCCCTGTGTCGGGCTCCGCGCTCAGCATGGAGTCTGCTTGTGTTTCTCTCTCCTTCTCCCTCAGCCCCTCCCCCCTGCACTCTTTCTAAAATAAATAGATCTTTTAAAAAATTAATAAAAATAAGTGTAAATCATAGAAAATGGAAAGATTCCATAATCTTACATAATGTGGAATCCAAAGTCAAGAAAAGTACAAGTCAAAAAACTATATAGACCATTCTCATTTCTTTTTTCATTTTTTTAAATTTAGATATAATTGACATAGAACATTATGTTTCAATTGTACAACATAATGATTCAGTATTTGCATTTTTTCAATGTTTGTATATTTTACAAAACAATCACCACACTAAGTCTAGTTAACATCCATCACCACACATTGTCACAAAATTGTTTTTCTTGTGATGAAAACTTTTAAGATCTACTCAGCAACTTTCAAATATACAGTACAGTGTTATCAGCTATAGTCATCATGCTGTGCATTACATCCCCATAAGGCCATTCTCACTTATGAACAGTATTTTTTAATCCTAAATAAAACAACAGCAAGTTGAACGCAGCAGATTTGAAAGGAATTACGTACCACAACCAAGTATGATTTAGCTGAAGAATTTAAAGACAGTTCTACATGATAAATATTATTAATACAATTTATTAATAGGAAGAAAAGTCCTGTGCTCATCTTAATAAATGTAGAAAAATAATTTTGTAAAATTCAGTACCCATTCTTGGGAATGGATCTTGCTAATCTTGTCAAACTAGGCAGAAAGCAAAGAGAAATTGGCCTGGGTATGGGTGAGGGGCTGTGAGCTAGCAGGGGGCAGGGCAGGGCTAGCGACGGGCAACCTCTCAGGCGGTAACATGCTTGAGGAAAGGGTCTGCACGCGGGGTGGAAGCTCAGACACCCCCGGGACCTCAGCCCTCAGCCCAGAGAGCTTTTCTGTTCAGGGTTCTCTTTTTTCTTACCACATTTATAAAAGCAGTACATGGTCCTTCCAGAAAATTTGGCCACAGGCTGAAAAAGCTTAAATCATAAGGTTCCCCAGGTACCTCTGAGCTGCGTGGGGGAGCAGGCAGCAACGTGATCCTGGTACCTGGACAACAGGGTGCAGAGGAGAGAGAACGCTCTGAGCCTCATAAACCAAGTGCTAGAGGCCAAGGCAGGGCCTGCCCCGGGCCCAAGCTGCAGCCTCTAGGAATATGGATGTCTTGCTCGAGATGTTCTCTGGTTGCCTAGCTCAGCACCCAAACCTTCTTAGGCACTAATGAACCTCTGTAGGCAGAGGCCACTACCTTGGGTGAGGCAAAGGATGATCCATTCTCATTATTCACAAAGTTCTATAAATTTACCATGAGCGCTGAGTTAGCGAATACTGAATTGCTCCGAGGGGAAATATAGGGAATATACAGGGAAATGCAGGGTTCCTGCGAGCCTAGGGTCACATTTTTGTCAACTGATTAACACATAATCTTTGGTGCATAAATGAACTATTTACTACCAAATATGTGCCAGTCCTGATTACATGGTTATTTCATTTACTCCTCAGAACAACCCAAAGAGGCACCATTTTTGGAGAAAGGAAACAAGTAACCCAAGGTCTTTGAACATGCTCTTTGGGAACCAAAGTTGTTATTAGGGTACCTGGCACATACCAGGTGTTCAGTAAATGTCACTTCTCTCTCCAGATAGTCATTGGTCACTAAGGAACGAAAAATAAAATGCAGGACCTACCTTCATTGAGAGGCTTAGGCTCCAGTCACAAATCTCTCCTTAAGAGGAAAAGCTACTCCCATGTCTGTCCTTACGCTTTTATTTCTACTTCATTGATATGCTCAAAAGAATCAAAGTGAAAAGTGAGCCCAGGGGTGCCTGGGTGGCTCAGTCAGTTAAGCGTCTGCCTTTGGCTCAGGTCATGATCCCAGGGTCCTGGGATCGAGCCCCACATCAGGTTCCTTGCTCAGCGGGAAGCCTGCTTCTCCCTCTCCCTCTGCTGTTCCCCTGCCTATACTCTCTCTGTGTGTCAAATAAATAAATAAAATCTTTAAAAAAATAAAATTAAATTTTTAAAAAGTGAGCCCAAAGCATCCCTGATAATAAGATAACAATTATAGGGCGCTTTATAGTTCTTTACATAGTTGTGTGTGTGTTCATGTGCATGTGTGCACACGTATCTATGGAGAGGTTAACAGCAGATCCTCATGATTCACTACTGTAAACGTGTGACCAGGATACTTCTATCAGAAATATTTTGTGTACTCTGGCAATTTCATTAAACCTGCCACACACCAGGTCACCTGCCTTTCCAAAGTTACAGAGGAAAGAAAATTCTGTTAAACCTTAGAGGGATGTACATGGGCAGGACAGCAGGAGAAGTGAGTAGGAGGGTGTTTTCTTCAAGTTGAAGGAGCTGAGGAAAAAAAATAAAATAAAATCCCATGGTAGCAATCAGATCGTTGGTACCGAAGATGGAGGGAGTCAGGGCGGGTCCTTAGCAAGCAGGTACGAAGCTAGGATTGGCCACACCCTCAGGAATCAGAATAGCATTCTGTGATGCAAGGAGGAAGGAATGCATCGCTCAGGAAGCTGGGTGAGGCAAGGCTGTCATTATGGCAATCTGGGCACAGCTATGGTTACGGACAGGCCAACCTATCGGCACGAAAACAGAAATCCGTAGCACCGGCTGCCATGTGATGAGCTTTCCCATGCTAACCTTGTGTCCAAAGAGCATATCTGAGCAGTCACATGACCTTAAGTCTTTGTGGGGAAAGTACCTAATAATAAAAATAATTTTTTTTTAAAAATGTTATTTATTTGACAGAGAGAGAGAGCACAAGCACAGGGAGCAGCAGGCAGAGGGAGAGGGAGAAGCAGGCTTCCCGCCGAGCAGGAGCCCGATGCGGGGCTCGATCCCAGGACCCTGGGACCATGACCTGAGCCGAAGGCAGATGCTCAATGACTGAGCCACCCAGGCGCCCCAAATATAATAATAATTTTAAAGTGTTGCTGAGTGAGCTGCAGTATTACATGAGCTAATCAATCCTTGCTCCCTTGCTTATTGATTATGATGAAATGTTTTAACTTGAGAGAATTTTTTTTGAATTTTTATATAACCAAGAGAGACACATTAATTGCAGAGAACTTAGAAACTCCATGTAAATACTCAGAAGAAAATTATAATCCTTTATAATCCCATCACCGATATATAACAGACCTTAACATTTTATTGTATAATTCTTCAAACTTTCAAATGTATGTATAATCATGATGTACACTCCTTTGTCACTTGATTTCTTCCCCCAATCAAATGGAACATACATCTCTTCTTCATGTCAATGAAAATACTCCTACAGCATCATGCTTTGTACCTCCAGGGCACTCCATTGCATGGTACTTTTATTAATTATTTAATCAGTTTCCTGTTACACATTTACTTGCTTCCAAATATTGACTATTGTAAATGCCGTAGTAAACATACTTATTCATGTCTTTCCAAACATTATTTCCCTATGTTCCTCCTTTAAACGGAATTGTTGAGTCAAGGGGTTTTTATATATTTATGGCTTATATATATCGCCAATAGCCTTGCCCTACAGCTAAATCCCCACCACCATTCACATCATTATATCATTACCTTATATGAATGTTCTTTTCTCCTCTCATTCTCCTTTTTTAAGATATATTTATTTGAGAGACCATGTGTGCGCACACGTGAGCATGTGGGGAGGGCAGGCAGAGGGAGAGAGAGTCTTAAGCAGACCCCTGCTGAGCGTGGAACCCCACAAGGGGCTCAGTCTCAGGATCCTGAGATCATGACCTGAGCCAAAACCAAGAGTTGGACACTCAATCAACTGTGCCAGCCGGTTGATTCTTCTCTCATTCTTACCTACTATTGGTTTTAACCTGATATCTAACAAATTTAACAGTACTATAAAAAACACTGATGTTTTATTTTTTATTTCTTAAATTTTTAGTGATGCTGAATATTATTTCACATGTGCATTCATTTCCTAGGGTTACTGTAACAAAGCATAACAAATTGGGTGGCCTAAAACAACAGAAATGTCTCACAGTTCTGGAGGCCAGAAGTCCAAAGTCAAAGTGACAAGATTTGTCCAGGTCCAGCTCTGCCTCTCTACTTTCAGGCTCTGTGCTTCTCCCCACTGCTGAGAGATCATTAGGTAGCTTCTATCTTGAGCCAGGGGAAAGAGATATTCTCAGGCTTCCTGAGGCCCTCTCTACCTGGACCTACCATGCAGTCATCTCTCTGGATTCTGGTCACCATCCTAGGGTTCTACAAAGTTATATGTGTCCCCTCAGTTCTTGGATTGCTTCACCATCTGGGGGTTTACCAGCCCACATCCCAGGACTTACTCGAGTGTTTTCATTTGTATTATAATTTCAATCTTCTCCCTAACACTGATCATTAGCCACATGCTACGTTTCCCTTTATTTGTACATAATGACATGAAAGTACTTATAATTTAAAAGCAAGATATCAAAGTATATATATTCTATTACTTCAGTGTTTAAAAAAAAATCCACATAGGAAAAAGGACTGGAAAGAAAGAAATCAAGACCATGCAGAGGAGGGTGTGGCCCTTGGAGAGAGCAGAGCAACTACAACTAGACTGGAGTCCTGGAGCTGCCACATGAGCTGAACTTCAGCTGATTTATGAGAAATAAATGTTTACCATGTTCAATCCAAAAAATTTAAGAAAAATGCCAACAATGGCAGTTTGTTTCCTAGAGTTAAGAGTGTCTCATGGTTTGGGGCACCTGGGTGGCTCAGTCCTTAAGCGTCTGCCTTCGGCTCAGGTCATGATCCCAGGGTCCTGGGATCGAGCCCCGCATCGGGCTCCCTGCTCCGCAGGAAGCCTGCTTCTCCCTCTCCCACTCCCCCTGCTTGTGTTGCTTCTCTCACTGTGTCTCTCTGTGTCAAATAAATAAAAATCTTTAAAAAAAATAATTATCTTAAAAATATCCATATGCTTGGAAATTAAGAGATGCATTTCTAAATAATCCATGAATCAAAGAAGAATTTGTAATGGAAATTAGAAAATGTTTGAACAAACATACTATATTCAAAACTTGTGAGAGTAGCTAAAGCAGTGTAAGAGGCACACAACTTTAAAAACACATGTACAATTGACCCCTGAACAATATGGGTTTGAACTGCACCAGTCACTTAAATAGGGATTTTTTTCAATAAATACAGTACAGTAGTATAAACGTCTTTTCTTATGATTTTCTTAATATTTTCTTTTCTCTAGCTTACCTTATTATAAGAATGTAGTATATAATATATAAAACATGCAAAATATATTAATCTACTATTATCAGTAAGGCTTCTGGTCAACAGTAAGCTATTAGTTTAAGTTTGGGGGGATTCAAGAGTTATATGGGGAGCACCTGGGTGGCTCAGTCGTTAAGCATCTGCCTTCGGCTTAGGTCATGATCCCAGGGCTTCGGGCTCCCCGCTCAGCGGGAAGCCTGCTTCTCCCTCTCGCACTCCCCCTGCTTGTGTTCTCTCTCTCGCTGTCTCTCTGTCGAATAAACAAAATCTTTTAAAAAAAAAAAAAAAAGTTATGTGGGGATCTTCCACTGGGGGTGGGGGTCAGGGCCCCTAATCCCACATTAACCCCACATTGTCCAAGGGTCGACTGTACATACATATATGAAATTCCGGAGAAGGAAAATTTAATCTGTAGTAACAGAAAGCCGATCAGTGGTTGCCCGGGGTCAGGGTGGGGGAGTAGTGGGGAGAAAGGGTGGAGATTGACTACGAAAGGGCAGGGTTTGTTAAAACTCCTAGAGCTATATACCTAAGATCTGCGCTTTGATCTGGATGTTAATCATATTAAATATTTTTTAAGACTGAAGGAAGACCCGGAAGGAGAGAGGAGAGGATGGAGACAGTGAGTCCCAGCGCCCCCTCCAGCCTCCCAGGGGCTCAGGCTTAGCCGGGCGTGCGGGGCGGGGCCAGGAGGGGAGGAGGGGCAGACGCCTGCGAGCCCGATGGGGAGGCGGGGCGCGGGGCGCGGCGGGCGCATGCAGTTCTTCCTCTCCGACGCCAGGCGGCGGCGTGGGCGGGGAAGCGTGGCGGTGACCGTGGCAGCCGCAGCAAGGGGGCGGGCTGAGCGCGGGACTCCATGCGGGCGCCGGCGCGGAGTGGGTGCAGCGCGGGGTCGCCATGGCGGAGATGCAGCAGCTGCGGGTACAGGAGGCGGTGGACTCCATGGTGAAGAGTCTGGAGAGAGAGAACATCAGGAAGATGCAGGTAGCGGGCGGGGGTCATGGCGCGGAGTCCCGGCAGTCCGCGATTCCCTTCTCGCAGCCGCGGCGCGCCGCTGCCCGCCTCCCTGCAGACTCGAGTCGGGGCGTCCCTGGGGTCGCCACGGCCCCCTCGGAAGCACCTCTCAGCCTCAGAACTCCTGGAGCTTCCGCCGAGCGAATGAAATCTGTGCTCCCTCCCCACGCGCGAAGCCGTTTTCCCCCCAGGCCAGCTCCGGGGAGGGGCTGTCAGACCCTGGACCAGCGTTAGAAAGTCCCTAGTGTGAGGCGTTCGGCCTCCCCCGCCTTCCTGTCTTGTGCTGCCCCTTCCGCAGGTGAGCGGACCGAGGCCCAGAAAGGGCACGGCCAAGGTGAAACACCGGAAAGGCAAAAGCGCTTGGCTTCCTCAGTGGCCATGTCATGCCCGTTTTAGTGTCTGCTCCACACAGTGCTGCTTTATATGCCGTTGTGCTTTGATCCCCTAAATGGTATGTGGCTGTTGGTCCTGCCTCCCTTACCAAATTGTGGGGTTTCTGTTGTAGTGCTTCTTGGGTCATTGATAATGGATCGGTTGCCCCCTGGTGGAAAGTACATTACTAGGTTGCTGACCTCTGAACCCTGTGGAATAGGTACCTGGTTTTCAGAATTTGACTTCATCTGACCCACCTCCACCTTCTCCGTCCACCCCAGCCTTCCATGCACCAAGTGCCAATGAGTTGGCAGCAAGAAGGCCGTGAAATCTTCTGCTAGGCTTCGGGGATAATTTTCCCATTTGTGGTTTTAGGTTCTTGGTGTCTGTTAGGAGAGGTGCAAATATAGATGCTCTTCTGTTGCACTCCATGGTTATCTCTGCCCCAGAGGCTTTCCTGCCTAACCTCTCTCTCTCTGCCCTCCCTCCCCAGGGCCTCATGTTCAGGTGCAGTGCCAGCTGCTGTGAGGACAGCCAGGCCTCCATGCAGCAGGTTCATCAGTGCATTGAACGCTGCCATGCGCCTCTGGCTCAAGCCCAGGCCTTGGTGACCAGTGAGTTGGAGAAGTTCCAGGTGAGAAATATCCCAAGCAGAGGATGTCAGGCCTTGATGTTGCTCTTTTGCAAGAGATGACAAGCATTTGTTCAAAACTCTTGGCTCTAATGTCTTGGTTCTTTTAACATTTGTGACAGTCCTGTGGCCAGCCAGTCTTCACAGGGTTTGAAATTTGGGGGAAAACTCCTGGAGGTTGAGTGCTATAAGTATTCCCCATAGAAAAAATGATGTAAAAAGGAGTTCATGACCAAGGGCCTTTGTCACCCATAGACACGAAATAGATATACCATATAGTATAAAGCTTTCTAAGACACATATTAATTCATTCTTAAACTAGTAGAGTCCCCAGGAAAGTGGAGTAGGCTAGTCATAAAGAGGTGCAGATTAGAACAATATCCTGCTGTCATGTTGTGGACTTGCCCACCCAGAACCACCCCTGTTTGCTATACCTAGAGGGCAGCTCCTGTGTCACTAAAGGACAGTCATTTATATGAAGTATTACTAATGCTGACTCATTGATGTCTTCCTCACAAGCCCCTCTGAGGTCACTAAGAGCAAAAGGTACCCACCGGATCTCTTTCTGGAGAAAAGGGTAGCCACAACTTCATTTTATTCCCTTCCTATGACTGTACCTTCCTAGAGCTTGGAGAAGGCAGAGCCCACTTCTGAACCAGTTTTTCATAGCCTGAGATCCTGCTCACATGGGACAAATTGTATCTAATATACAATTTTTACATTCTGCTCTACCGAATTCTTCAAAATTACTCACACTATGAAGGACAAACTTATCCAAGATCCTGAACCCACAGAGGTTTCTTTGTGTTCATTTTGACAGCTAATTTTATCGATAGGGTCTTTGACATTTTGATTCTTGAATTGCTATATAACTTTCTCCTTCTGTTCACTTTTTAGTCCTCTCTAATTAGACTTACTCTTCCACTCCGCCAGAACTGCGCTGGCCACTCCCCTCCGTGGACCTAAATCCAGTGGTCATTTCTCATCCCTCATCTTACTCAACCTGTCTGCATCACTGACGCAGTGATCACTTGCCTCCTGAAACAGTTTGTTCAGTTGGGCACCAAGACACCTCACTCTGTGGTTTCCCACCTCTCTCCCTGGCCGTCCTTTCTTGGCCTCCTTTCCTGCTTTTCCCCTCCAGCCTGTGAGCATTGGAGTGCCTAGCATTGTCCTTGGACCTTTTTTCGATTTAATTCTCTAGTCTCATAGCTATAAATATCTGTAATAAACATCGTTTATAGGCTGACAACTCCTACATTCATTCGTATCTCTAGACCAGATTCACTCAGATTCATATATCTAACTGCTTCTTCAACATCTCCCCTCATTTTGTCTAACTCCCCTCATTGGAATGTAAGTTCTTTGAGGGCAAGAACTTTATGTTTTACTCATTGCTGTATTCCCCAGCATTAGAAGAGTACCTGACCCATAGTAGATACTCAATATTTTTTGAGTGTTTTTCTGTAGCAAGGACAGACATTAAAGAATCCAAATGTTTATAAGTCTTAACTGTAGCTGACCAATGGTAGCCTCTAGTTACTTCCCACTTCTGCAGGGTCTTCTGTATAATTTATTCTATCATTCATTGCTTTCTTGTCATGCTTTGGACCCTCCTGGTGCCACCCTCTATTTCAGTCAGGATAATCTTGATTAATTGCACTATAGTGTCCCTTTAATTGATCAAGATTATATATGTGAAGCCAAAATATGTAGAAAGGGGCCTAGCACATGGTAAGCACTTGGTAAATGGAGGCCAGCCTTTCAGCCTTCTCTACCCTCTTCCTTCTTGCCACAGGACCGCCTGGCCCGATGCACCATGCATTGCAATGACAAAGCCAAAGATTCAATAGATGCGGGAAGTAAAGAGCTTCAGGTGAAACGGCAGCTGGAGAGTTGTGTGACCAAGTGTGTGGATGACCACATGCACCTCATCCCGACCATGACCAAGAAGATGAAGGAGTCTCTCTTGTCCATTGGGAAATAGAAGTCTTCGCAATTGGCCATCAGGGCTGACAGCAGGAATCTACTTAAAAAGAAATGGGAGTTTTGGTCTTTTAAGTGAAGTTTATGAAGAAATTAAGGATGGCAGCAAGTGTGAGGCATGTGTCACTTGCCTCTGGATACTGGTTCCTTTATGTTTCAACCCTAGAAAGTGAAATGGAAAAAACTGGTGCTAAAATTTGGGTTAGAGACGGTCACAGGAAAGTTTTTGATAGCCTAAATTTCACGTGCTTGTCCTGGCTCTAGGGATTCCTTTGTACCAAGCCAGAGCCCTCCAAGATACCAGATTCTTCTCCGTACACAGCTACCAGCAGGCTGGCAGTTTCCTCTAACCTCCCTATGATCTGGTGGTGTAAGCAGAGGTGTTTCTGTTTGTTGCCAACCTCCTGTTTACCAGAAGGATCATCAAATCGTTTCCTATAAGCTGTAAAACAAAATCCACGAGGTTACTAATTTAGAAGGGAAAAAAGGTTTCTGGGTCTTTGTTTTGCTTGGTTTTGTTTTATATACAAGGGCATGAAGTTGATTTAAAATGTGGAGTTGGGAGAGGTAGTCGGATAAGAACTTTGAACAGTTCTTGTGGATATCTGTTCCTGGCCATCAAGATGTGGATATACATTTCTTGAAATATATATTACATCTTTCAGCTAGGAGACCGTGTAAAAATATGACAAGCGATGTTACACTGGGTATGGGAAGCAGACTTTCCCTCTCTGGCTGCCATGATGGGCCCTGAGGCTATCTGCAGAAGAGCAACAAGACAATCTCGGAAGTGACACTCTCCCTTGAAGGGAAAGGGGGTTTTTATTGCACTATATACCAGTATCCAGGAATGAACATTGAAGGAGGAACTGTTGTCTTCTTAATTACGAGAATTATTAAATACTGGATGTGGAAAAACCTGGTTTTTATAGAACAGAATGGAATGAAGGCCTAAACTCAGTATTGCTTATTTTGCCCCCTGAAATAACAGAGCCCTATTGAGACAATCCCTTGGCAACAGGAAGGTCAAAGGAGAAAAAGTAGGCAATCGGGTGAGCTGTGATTCCTTTAAAGGAAAAGAGGGGCAACCCCCCATTACCAAATACCACTTTTGCCTGGGACCTTTGCAGCAAGCAGTGTTCCTGCCCCAGTTCTAGCACCTTTTAATTTTGATAAGGACCTTATTGTCTTTTTACCAGCTTATTACTTGAAATGATAATATAGCCTGTGTTTGGTGTTTCAAGGCTGTGATATATTTTCCTAGTGGTTCAGTTTTAAAAAATAAATGTTTAGTTTTTCCTCCACTATTATGTTTCTTAGTCTGGGTAGTGAATATATAACCTTCTTAGGATGCTTCTCTTTGTAGTGTGTGAAATAAGTTTCTTAAGAGGTCATGAAGAGTAAAAATTATTTATGAACTATGATTCAAATGCAGGACTGGTTCATTGTAAATGGGAAGAACTGAGGGCAGGCTACAGCGCTATAACTTAAAGTTCATTCATTAAAAAAAAAAAAACTGTAAGGCTAAAAAAAATTTCAGTGTCCATTTCAGGACTCTAGCTTCAACTAAACACTAACGGCAAGAGGGAAAGGGTAATTAATGATCCCTCTTGAGAAAATGCAACGTCTAGGATTTTGAGTGTCAAGAGAGTATAAACTATGTGATGAGTTTAAGTCTTTACTATCATTAGTATTTAAATAGAGCCATTCCTGAACATTAGGAATGAATTGAATTGTGGAGACTCGTCCCCTACTTAGAATCACCAAGGCTTTACTATTTTGGCCTAAGTCTTCTATAATCCCAATTTGTATTTTATTCATACATATGTATTCGCCTCTTTTGGGTAACTTAAGTGGGAACAAGTCGGAGATCACTTTTTACACTTGGGTTGATTTTCAAGTCAAGAGTATCTCATATTAGAGATCGTTCACGTTTTTTATATAGGAGCAAGGCACATCAAGTAGGGTTCTGGAGGCAGTGTTACAAGAATTGGAGGACTGTCAATAGGTAATGCACTTCCGCGCTCTAGATTCAAATTCTTAGAAACTGAGGCCACATCACCCTACTTCTCTGGTGTCCAAAGGTCACTAATTGATGTTACTGGAACCCTAGGCTTAGCGTGACAATATGTGGGAATACATACCAAAGAACTATTAGAGGCCCACTACTCCAGAACCTATATTCACGTAGTATATATGAAGGAGATAACCAAAGCAGTGCACAAAGAGAGGGATAAACCGGTTTCGCCTAGAAGCTAGAGACCGAACCGCTATGTCAATTTTACAAACGAGGAAACGGAACTGGGAGGACGACTGGCCCCACCCCTAACCCTATCTAGGCCAATAGCTGGTGACGCAACCGGAAACACGAGACCGATAGGTTCAGGCGCCCCCAAAGTATCGCGAGGTAGAATGTGAAATCAGCCGACATTTGATTGGCCGGGGGGATCGGTGACGTCAGACGCGAAACACTGGGCCTACCGGGGGAGCGTGAGGGACGCCACGAATTCCGTTTGGAGGCATCTTTGAGCTCGCGGAGTGGACACCATGAGCAAAGCTCACCCTCCCGAGTTGAAAAAGTAAGTATGTGAGAGGGCCGCGTCCAAGTGGCAGCTTCTTTGAGTGCTTTGAGTTCCTTAGATTCTCTCCATTTCCTGCAGTGTGCCTGGCGTGCGTGTTCCGGCACGAGGCCGCCGAGAACCCGACAGGGTCTCGCGCCTCGGCGCCGTAAAGCCCGCGCCGACGTCTCGTTTCGGCTTGGTTGATAGCATGGTTACCAGTGACAGAAAAGGTGCCCCTCTTCTGCTGTCTCGCCTTCTTGGGTGCATCTCCCGGCCCCACGTCTCCCAACGCGGTCCCTCTCGCTCTTTCTCCTTGCTTGGAGATCCTAGAATGCCATCCTTTGTTGAACTTCTTGAATAGCGTTAAGTTCTAAATAAAGTGGCTGGAGAGTAGTTCTATAAAGAACTAAGAAGATGGGCGGAATGGAAGTGTTTAATAGTAGATGAGGAGTCAAAAGCCACCTTAATCTTAGAGTGTTTGTAGCTGTTTCTTTGAGCTTTAATTTAGAAATCCCATTTTTTTGCTTTTTTGTGCTGAAGTTAAACTTGAATGTTACGTGATCTCTCGCTCTGTTAACAGAGCTGTGTGAGAACGTTCATTTTTCTAATCAGAGAAAACTAGGGATTTTTTTTTCTGCACCCAGTAAAATCCACTCAAAACAGGATTTTCCTACTTTAAAGCTTTAACCTCCGCAAACACTCTTGACTGAACTTAACATATTCGATGCCTCCTAATTATTTGTCTCTCGTTTATACCATGTAATGCCAGAATTCTGCACACAGTAGTTGAATAGCACAAAGTATGAAAAATTGATTTCAGGAATCGATTTGTGAAACAGCTGGCCTGTGTATAGTTCACTTATTACCAGCTTCATAGAAAAGTCAGACTTAAAGAAAAGGTCGGATTTAATAATTTTACATTTAGGGGCACTTAGGTGGCACACTTGGGTTCAGCTCAGGTCGTGATCGCAGGGTGGTGAGATCAGCCCCATGTGGAGCTCTCAGCACAGCTTGGAGTCTTGCTTAGTGTTTGTCTCTCCCTCTGCCCCTCCCCACTGGTCTCTCTCTCAAAAAAATGAATCTTAAAAAAAAAAAAAATTTTACATTTAAACGTACATCTGTATCAAAGCCATTTTTTGTGCAAAAACTACGTGTATGTTTTAGTTGGATCCCTTAAAGAGTTATTAATCATCAGTCTAACATTAAGAAAAATAGAAATTATTTTGAAAATGCTGATCTAAAACTTATTCTTTTATTGACAAGCTGGTAAAATCTTAGAAGTATCCTCTGGATTCTTCAAGAACTGGTGAAATGCTAATTATTTTTTAACAAAACATTGTCTACTTGTAATCTTGGACTTCCTTTTTGTTTCTTAACAGATACTTTTTTTCTTTACAGATATTTGAGAATTTCAGAGAACGAACCTAGTTTTAATATTTTTCTCATCTCTAGATTTCATGTATTGTAAAATCCTTTGAGACCTGCCTCCAAAATGACCTTCACATTTTTTTTTCCTTTATTTTCTCAGATATTTTTTACTCTTTATACCCTCCTGGTTTAGCTTAACTCATAGTTATTAACTGGGAGGGAGGGGAGTCCGGTTCTACTGGCAGGGATCTAGTAAGTAGAAGCTGGGGATGCTGCTAAACATTGTAAGTGCACTGGACATCCTTCAACAAAGAATTATCTGACTCCAGATGTTAATATGCCAAGGTTGAGATACCTAAACCTACCCAGATTCTCCATCCCGCCTCTTAAAAATCACTGCCACAGTGGTCTTGCCAGTGACTGGACTTTGCCTTAATAATTTATGACTGACTGAATGATAAAGTCTAGGCTTCTTGACACAGGATTTGAGCTCTTCCATCTGAAATCTTACAAGTGCCAAATATTACACACACTAATGGAGTGCCCCCATTCTCCAGCCAAACCAAACCATTTGCATTTGCGCAAACTTTCTCACCACCTCTGTGACTTTGAACAATTTACTTAATCTTTTTGAGCCTCAGTTCTTCATCTATAAAATGGTGGTAGTAACAATATATAACTTACAAAGTCATCATAAGGGTTAAATAAGTTCATGTGTGTTTTATTTGCTTGTTGTATATAATATATCCTATTAAAATGGATTATTTTATATATCATACTACATATTTTTGGTTTGTTTTTGTTTTTTTTTTAAGATTTTATTTATTTTAGAGAGCTCACATGGGGGGAGAGGGAGAGAGACAGACTCCGTACTGAGCTCCGAGCCCTACTTGGGGCTCCATCTCAACCCTGAGATCATGACCTGAGCCAAGCCAAGTCAGGTGCTCAACCGAGGTGCCACCCAGGTGCCCCAGGCCTGTGTCTTACTTACTTACCTCCGAATTCTCCCATTACATGTTATACATTAAAATTGCATGAAATTTCAGGGGCGCCTGGGTGACTCAGTTGGCTAAGCGTCCCACTCTTGGTTTCAGCTCAGGTCATGATCTCATGGGTGGTGAGATGGAGCCCCCTGTCGGTCGCCACGCTCAGCACAGAGTCTGCTTAGTACTCTCTCCCTTTGCCCCTCCCCTACTTGTGCACGCATGCACGCTCTCAAATAAATAAACTTTTAAAAATTGCATGTAATTTCATATTTCCTAACCTGTAACTGGAAGGGGTAAAAACTGGTTTGGTTACATGGCTTAATATTTCCATAATACCCTGCTGAGATGGGATTTCCCTGTTTAATTCAGATTTTTTAAAGCTTCAAAATATGTATGTATTTTGCTAAAAAATACTTATGTGTTCAGAAATATCTTGAACACTTAAGTGTGATGCTTAATATTAAATAAAACAACACTCCTTATTGTCTCAAATATAAACTAGCTATTGAATTGGATATGGTTTGATTACCTTCTAGTTTCCTCACAACTTCGGTTTTGGTAATAACCAAAATATAAACAAATCTTTGTTTTTCTGTTATGGCTCTAAAATCCAGTCATCAAGGGTGCCTGGCTGACTCAAGTCAGTGGAGCATATGACTCTTGATCTCAGGGTTGTGCGTTAGCCCCATGTTGGGTGTAGAGATTATTTAAAAATAATTTTAAAATCTTTTTTGAGAAAATAAAATTTGGGACTCCTGGGTGGCTCAGTCAGTTAAATATCTGCCTTCTGCTCAGGTCATGATCCCAGGGCTCTGGGATTGAGTCCCCTATCGGGCTCCTTCCTTGGCAGGGAGTCTGCTTCTCCATCTGTCTGCCGATCCCCCTGCTTGTGCCCTCTCTCGCTGTCAGAGAGACAGACAGCGAGAGAGGGAACACAAGCAGGGGGAGCTGGGAGAGGGAGAAGCAGGCTTGCCACCAGAGCAGGAAGCCCGACCGATGCGGGGCTTGATCCCAGGACCCTGGGATCATGACCTGAGCCGAAGGCAGATGCGTAACGACTGAGCCACCCAGGCACCCCATTAAATAAAATCTTTAAAAAAAAAAAAAAGGCAAAATAATAAAATCTAGTCATCAAACATTAGGGCAGTATTGAACAAGAATGTTTTGGTAATTCACATCATATAAAGACTTAGTTTGATGTACGTTAATATATTCTAAATCCATTCCATTTTTATTATTTTGCCCCTTCCCAAATTACATTGTGTAAGTGCTAAATGAGGTAGCCCATTATTCCCTGCTCTACAACAGTACAAGTTTTTTACGGTTTTAAATTTCATTATTTTTATTGTGCAATTTTAGCAAATCATATTGACTGTACCTACTTTTGTGCTTATGCATAAAATTTTTAAATCATTTATATAATTTGTACCCCTTTTCGCTTTTTCAGATTTATGGACAAGAAATTGTCATGTAAGTGTCTTGTGTTTTTTGTTTTGTTTTTAATTAGTTGCTTTCTACATGTGTCTTGGCGGTATATAATGTTTGGTGCAACTTCATAAAAATTTAAATCACACAACCTCTAATTCACACCCATTAATTAAGGAGGTTTATCAAAATCCTACCCAGACAGTTCTATTTGCCTAATTTCTGGTATTTAACAAATTGCACAGTACTTTGGACTTTTCATTATTTCCTTTAAGCCTTCCCTCACTTAGACAAAATTAATGGGATTTTCCTATTTTGTGATAGTTAAAAATGTATCAACATTTTTTCCTTTAAAAACAAAGGACTTGGACCAGGACTAAAAATCTGACCTATACAATGCTAGAAGGATATAGGGATTAAAGACCTGGGCTTCAGAGGCAAGCAGCCTTCCCTTTGAATCCAGGTTCTAGCCCACAGTACCTGTATAACCTTGAACCAGTTTTTTAAGCAGCTCTATACTTTAGTTCCCTCGTGAAAAGTTAGAATAATTCTACTTGATAGGATTTTTGTAAGTATAATTTTATATTTACCTTTTTTTATTCCAAAATAGTTAACATGCAGTGTTGTATTAGTTTCAGGTGTACAATAAGTGATTCAACACGTCCATACAACACGTGGTGCTCATCACAAGTACACTCCTTAATCCCATCTATTTCACCCATCCCCCCACCTGGATTTTTGTAAGTTTAAATGTGGAAGTAAATGTGAAATGTTTAGCCCACTGCTTGACATATAGTAAGGGTAGAGGATTATATTTCTCAAGTACCTGGGTTTACTTGGTTTAATTCCTTAGGTACCTTAGGTTTAATTCCACCTAATTTTTAATGAATAGTTGATATTTATTGGTCAGTTTTATTAAACTGTTTTTTCCCTTTCTATAGTGAAATTAAATGGTGGCAGGCATGTCCAAGGAATATTGCGGGGGTTCGATCCGTTTATGAATCTTGTGATAGATGAATGTGTGGAGATGGCAACTAGTGGGCAACAGAACAATATTGGAATGGTGGTAAGTAAAGATAGAAGCTTTCTCCTAGAGATTTCATATTTTGAAATAAGGATTAACTTCCTTTCTATTAAAGTCTTGGATTAAATTGAAATTAGGCAAATAACAGCAAAGATTAGACTTTCCATTTTCCTTTTAGTTTAACATATGGCAGTCATTTAACTGTGATAGTATCCTAGTTACCTATAGGTTAGGTCTGAATCTTATGCAGAACCTCTGAGGTCCTTGGATTTGAAATAGCTGTAGGAAATCATTTTTGGGCTTTCTTTTTTTTAGATTTTATTTATTTATTTGACAGAGACACAGCAAGAGAGGGAACACAAGCAGGTGGAGTGAGGGAGGGAGAAGCAGGCTTCCCACAGAGCAGGGAGCCCGATGCGGGGCTTGATCCCAGGACCCTGGGATCATGACCTGAGCCGAAGGCAGACGCTCAACAACTGAGCCACCCAGGTGTCCCCATTTTTGAGCTTTATAATAGAGACCTATAGTCAGTCCTTCATTATGCTCCATTTTAACATGCTTATGAGTTCCCAGAAGATCTTACTAAAATGTAGATCCTATCTAACAAGTGTCCGTGTGATGCAAATCTGCTAGTCTACCATCATACTTTTTGATTTTAATTGTGCGTATAATTAACCCAGATTTTCTGGTTTATTGCACCCAAATTTAAAAGTGGCCAAGGTAAAAGTTGCAAGGGATGATCACAGTGACAGCCATTCACATGAAAGAAAATAGGAAAAAAAACACACTGAGTTAATTATAGAAGCAAACATTTCCACATTCATTAGTCCATGGTGGTATGACTATTGAAAAAGTTTTTGATGTTTGTCAGCAAGACCCAGGCTTTGAATCCCACTCTTTGTCCAGCACAGGACAGTATACCCAGTAAGTTAGTAAGTCCCAAGTTTCTTGGGAAAAGTAAATTAAAAAGGACAACTTCACTTTAGCAAATCACTGAGCATAAAGACCTCTAGAAGGTGGTAAGAGTTCCTAATTGTTAGCCTTGATTTTCTTTTTGCCTTACAATTTTTAATCACTTTTTCCAAGGTGTATGTTATTGCTTCTTTCAAATGCATTTTCATTTGAAAAGCAAATCAATGGTCTGGGCTGGAAAAATAGCTTAGAGAATCCCTTGAAATGAGACTCCCACCCCACCCCCCAAGTTTTATGCAAATGGACCTTCCTTTCAGGTACTTCTTGAGCTTCTGTTGAAAAATGAATAAAACTATGGGCAAATCATTATCAGCCAGTTTCTTCTAAAAACCCACACACGCCCCCAAGATTTCTCTCTAGCCTTTCCTTTTACAAATGCAGTAATCTTCATTCTAAGAGGGGATAATTAGGTTTTTAGTTTATATCTCAGCAGATTTGCCAAAAAGATTGAAGAAGGACTTTGATATCTAAAAGTCAGTTCTAATTTGGGAAGATAATTTTTCAGAGAATTGTGTGACACTTCTTGGAATTTTATCCAAGAAGGGATTGAACCTAGATCATGGATCTTTCTCAAAATTTTCCCCCTAAATTTTAATGGGCTTAGTTTTTACACAGAAATTGGTTATGAGCACCTACTTACTGTGTTAGGCAGTCGGCTCTTCTACCTCTGATGCTTGTCGTGTGCCCCCCCCAAAAAAAAGTTTGTATTAGTAGGCAATAATTCTTGCAGCTGAGTTAACACTTTGAAAATGAAATAATGAAATAATGGGGGGGGGCGCCTGGGTGACTCAGTCAGTTAAGTGTTTGGCTCAGGTCATGATCTCAGGGTCATGAGATCAAGCCCCACATCAGCTTCCCCGCTGAGTAGGGAGTCTATTTCTCTCCCTCTGCCCATCCACCTGCGCACTTGTGCTCTCTCTTTCTACTAAATAAATCTTTAAGAAAAAGAAAGTAGAACAATGACAACATATTAATTGTCCTTAATAAAAAAACTTTTTTTGAGAGAGAGGGAGCAGGGGAAAGAGGCTGAGGG
This sequence comes from Neomonachus schauinslandi, assembly GCF_002201575.2. Classification (NCBI taxonomy): domain Eukaryota; kingdom Metazoa; phylum Chordata; class Mammalia; order Carnivora; family Phocidae; genus Neomonachus; species Neomonachus schauinslandi. The sequence continues at coordinate 51,705,366 of NC_058412.1, forward strand.
AGAGGGAGAGAATCTTAAGCAGGCTCCATACCCAGCGTGGAGCTCCCACAGGGCTTGATCTCAGGACCCTGAGATCATGACCTGAACTGAAAGCAAGAGTCAGACACTTAACCAACTGAGTCACCTAGGTGCCCCGAATAAAGAGACTTTTTTTTTTTGAGATTTTATTTATTTATTTATTTGAGAGCGAGAGTGAGAAACAACATGAGAGGGGAGAGAGTCAGAGGGAGAAGCAGGCTCCCCGCTGAGCCAGGAGCCCGACGTGGGACTCGATCCCAGGACTCCAGGAACATGACCTGAGCCGAAGGCAGTCGCTTAACCAACTGAGCCACCCAGGCGCCCCAAAAAAGACATTTTAAAGAAAACGCAAGAATGTTTTTTCTGAGGTTGGAAGAAAAATAGGTTACGGTTTTGTTTTCACAAATTGTTTGGCACAGGAGACTTACATTGGCTTTGCTATTCCCTTGTCCACGTCAGTGACCCACTGGGACCATTGAAATGACTTAATGCTGTTATGTTTAGAGTAGTATTAAGAATGTGTGTGTTCTGGGGTGCCTGGGAGGCGCAGTCAAAGTCTGGCTCTTGATTTGGCTCAGGTTGTGATCTCAGGGTCATAAGATTGAGCCCTGCATGGGGTTCCATGCTCAGCAGAGAGTCTGCTTAAGACTCCCTCTCCTTCCACCTGTGCTCTCTAAAATAAATAAATCTTAAAAAAAAAAAAAAAATGTGTTCTGAGGGGGAGATAGTTTGTATTAGGAATCTGTCAGCTGGATAATTACCTAATGATGTCTCAGCCTCTTCTGAAACATCCCCATAGTTGTCAGTGGCTCACCTCTCTTACTCCTTTAAGATTTCATTTCACCCCAGAGCTCCCCTAAGAATGTAATAAAAATTCTATATTAAGATGCTATATAGGGCGCCTGGGTGGCTCAGTCGTTAAGCGTCTGCCTTCGGCTCAGGTCATGATCCCAGGGTCCTGGGATCGAGTCCCACATCGGGATCCTTGCTCGGCAGGAAGCCTGCTTCTCCCTCTCCCACTCCCCCTGCTTGTGTTCCTGCTCTCACTATCTCTCTCTCTGTCAAATAAATAAATAAAAATCTTTAAAAATAAAAAATTTTTTTAAAAAGATGCTATATAGTTCAGGAGTTCTTACCAGCTTTGTGGTTCTGTAGTTCCATTTTAGGTTTGTATTTGTTATTAGATAGCTGTGCCCTTTCAAAAGACTAAAAGCCTAAACAGCATTTTGTAAAAACTAGCACTGAAGCACAAAAGGAGCACTATGGAATTCTGGACCTGATGGTTCCAGTTTGATTTGGAGAATTAGGCCTAAACACAATGAGAAAAGAGGAAGATTACTATACAGCAGAGGTGTCCACCCACTAGCCTTCATGTATTATGTGAGAAGGCAAAGACGTGTGCGATACCTATTTTAGAAAATGTTGATGAAAGTGACACAGTTGTATTTTGTTTTTTAATAATGCCCCAAAAAAGCCTCAGATCTGAAAATCTTAGTTATCTGAAATAACTTCTCTGCCACCATCCCCTTTTTAGGGTCAGAAATGGACACATTTAAGGGAGAGATAGGAAAGAAGGCTAGTAGTTTTTCATGCTTCGATCAATGAGATTTGATGTTCACTGTCTGTTGCAAATAAGCCAGGAATTAAAACCCTGAGAACTAGATAAGCCTGTTGTTTAGCTTTCTTCATTTCCATCCCTAACTTAGAGAAAGAATAAAAGTCTGTAGGCTCCTTCAGTCCCCATCATCTTCAGGGTATTGTTCTCCTTTCATGCTGCTCTTCTTCACCACCCTCTCATCATACTCATTGCTGTTTGTCTCTGCCAGGCTCCAAGACACTGCCCTACCTGTCATATTCCTTTCCCTTCTGTCAGCTGCAGTAAACATGCAAGGTCATTTGTTTATTTAACAGGTGCTTACTGAGCCCTCTGTGTGCCTGCCACCACTTTAGGCACTGGGGATATTGCACCTGCCCTCATAAAGATGGCATTTGGGTGAGGAAGACTATGAATAAACAGTATATGTAATAAATAAATGAGCAGATAGAATGAAGGGGAGAAAAATGTTTTGGTTTTGGGGGTTTTTTTTACTCCAGTTGCCTACAAGCATAGCTCTACTTTGAATCTTACTCAGAATGCCTCCATTTCTACTATTTCCTCTCATCACCCTCCTGTCCTTTCACCTTTCCTGCTCTACTTGACCTGATCTGTAGTATGACCTACATTCCACCGGGGGTTCCTTATGTTCCTTATGTTCACAGTCCCCTTGCCTTCTAGTTTAACTTAATTTTCTACCCATCTTAAACTCAGTTACCAGCCATTTCACCTGTGCTCATAAGGATCCTTCCTTATCTTCATTTATGGAATGGCTACTATGTTAGGTACTGTGCTCCTAGGGCCTTTTCTTTATAACTTCTCTTCCTGCCCCTAAGCTCTCTCCCATTCTTACATTGCCAGAACAGTGGTTATTCCCTTGACTATGAAATTTTCATTGGCTTATTATTGGTTTCATGATGTCTTCCAAGTACCTTAACGTTGGTGTTTGAGGCCTTCTAAGATTGGCTGCAAACTCTGTTTCCTACTTCCCATAATAACCTTTTACTACATTCAAATTAGATTCTTTCCTTATCCCCTTACACTTTTTCATTTCAATTTTGTTTAGAGTTCTATCTTCCTGTCAAAATTCTACCCCATTTTCAAGACCAACTAAAATGCCATCTTCACAAAGCGTACTTTTAACAATTTCCATCCTGGTTTGTTCCCTAAGTGATCTTATACCCCTAAACTAACATTCTACTGTACATTTTTCCCATTGATTTATGGATCCCTTGGGACAGAGATGGGTATGTTATTTCAGTACTGCAGTTTAAAAGGTGAGAAATCAATCATTGGAGACTTAGCGTTCTCAAAAGGGTACTTGTTAGTCTTGTTAAATCTAGAAAGTACATCTTACTTAAAAAGGGCTTCCTGGCTTCTTGTCGTGATTAAGATTTAGTATCCAAAAAAGCCTCACAAACTGATCTTTAATACTGAAAACCCATTAATGAATTTGTGAAAATTCTTTCATTGATGTCTGTCAAATAAATTGTGTTCTTTTCAAATTTTCTTTTTAGGTAATACGAGGAAATAGTATCATCATGTTAGAAGCCTTGGAGCGAGTATAAACAATGGGTGTGTTCATCAGAAGAAATCAACTGCTTCCACATGTCCCCTCCATAGTACCTGTTTTACTACAATATAAAAATCAGGTCGTGTGCATTTTCATACTGAACTTTTTTGTTAAATAAACTTTTATAATAGTCAAAAATGCTTTCTCAGACATTCTGAACGTAGAAAATTGAGTATTAGCTCTTATTCTAATTCTTTCTAACGTGAATTGTTCCTGGTTGAGATTGATTTGTTCTGAAGCTTTTATGCGTTAATATAGAAGAATCTGATTAAATGTGAAGCATGGCAAGGATGCCTTTTTTCCATCTTCTAATGGAAAGAACCTGCATACCTGAGCGGGTTTCTTCTGAAACATTAACTGCAATTTTCGAAACTCTTGTAGTTTTGATGTACTGACTTTTTCCAAGTACATTTACATTCCAAGTATAGTGCAATTGAAGTAAAACACAGGAAGTAATGATACAGTTGTTTATTTTGAACATAAACAGGGAAAATTTTTTAATATAAGAATAGAACTCTAGAAAAAAACATTCCAGTGTACTGTAGTTCTTTGTGGAGTATAGAGAACAGTTATAATCCTCCCCATATTCACCTAGGTCATAAATTTTATGGCACACAAACTCAGATGAAAGATAAATTGCAAATGGTGGTATCATAAACCTATGTTCAAGAAACATATCAAACAAATACTTAGGCCTGTACTTTTTGCGATCTTGTAAAAAGCCTACAAATCTTGAATCACTTTAAAACTGTAGAGAATGGGGTATACAGAGGTGACTAAGGTACTTGAAAAACAGAACACAATGGATGGCTTATATATATGTCTAAAACATTATTTCCTCTTTATAGAAAATGTTTACAGCCAAAGAATAGCTAGAGGGATCAAACCAACTTAATCACAATAAGGAGAGTTGGTATCAAGTGCAGTACATTTTTATTCCCTTCTCCAACAGCTCTTTAAATCTTCACTGATGTTGACAGGCATTTTTTTGCAACCACATAGAGCTAAATTACAGAACTGGTTCTCCTAAGTGCGGTTCCTAGACCAAGAGCATCACCTAGGAACTTAATAGAGATGCCTGTTTCCATCTACCACTCCAAACCCACTAAAACAAATTCTAGGGTGAGGCCCAGCAGTATTTTTAAGCAGCACTCCAGGTGATTCTGATGCATATTCAAGTTGGAGAACCACTGGAGTAGAACTGGCTTTCAGTCAACTGCTGCGTAATTTTTACCAGTCTCTTCTGTACAAAGACAAATCGAGTAGTCTACTGAAGTATAACAGGCTCTGATAGTATTTTTCTTCCAATAAAAAAAAAAATTCCTTATTTAATGCTGTTTGCATTAAAATTATTATGCCTGATACATTAATAATCTGTTTTGTTCTTGAAGGAAGCCATTTCAGATGCCCTGTTGGAAAACTTAATCAGAGCAGGTCTGATACAATGGCAACATTTTACATTGGTATTCTTGTAAGTAAATAATATATCCCATTGCAAAACAAGTCTGTGAGTGAATTAACTATTTCATTACCAATTTTTATTTATCAATCTTTAGCACACATATAACACAATATTACATTCTCTACAATACTGTCTTCATTAAAACCACAAAAAGAAAAATGTGACTGCCTCTTAACATTCTTAAGAATAAAATTTTTAAAAAGCTGACCCTTTGACAAACTATAAATTTAATCCCTGCCTTTACATCAAATATATTTTGGCAGTTTTATCAGCATATTAATATTCACAATTGTAGAGACAAAAATCATTTTAATTAAGGATCAGTGTTTTCTTACACCATTTTGTGAAAGTAGCTGCTGCCATAATCTGATGGACTTTTTTTTCCCCAACAATACATGTTAAACTTTGTTACAGTTATTTTTAGAATTCACAAGCTTTTATTCATTCTGTCCTATTAGTGACTGTAAGGACAACCATTCATGATAATCTTTATACAGTAGATGTAGAACTGGTTCTTAAGTTTGGCTACATATTAGAATCATTTGAGAAGCTTTAAAATCTTAAAGGTTATTCCAGTGTGCAGCCAAAGTTAAGAACTACTGCCTTAAAAACAAGGTTTCAGCAACCAGTTTCTAACCCCAAATGCTACAGTAGTTTTAGAAGCATTTAACAGTTCGAACATGTGCTGGATTTGATCAGGTGTGGTATCCTGAATATCCTACTCTAGTGTCGATGGCTCTGGAGTAATCTAAGTTGTCTCTGTTGTCAGACTGACAGTGCTTACTATCAAGATTACTACTAGAGTTCTTGTTGAGAGAAATCATTCTTCAAAAAATGAATCTGCTTTGATAATGCATTAGGTTTTCTGGGACTTCTAAGGCACTGAAAATCCTTTGGAGACATCTTAAACCCCGACATCAGTGATTCTCAACCCAGGTTGCACCTTAGGAACTTTTTAGCTACAATGCTGAGATCTTTTCCTCAATCAACTAAATCAGAATCTCTGGTTGCATGCGGGTCTAGCAATATTTTTTAGAGCTCCATAGGTGAGGATTTGATAATAGAATGCCAATTTCTTAAATCAATAGTATTTGCTTTCATTTTGCTTGAGATTTTTGTGTGACAAAGTTAAACTACTAAGGCTTCTGAATTTAACCCTAATAAAATCAAGACAGAAGCAGTCAAAAGAACATTCAGAAAGTCAAGGCTTCTGGCATGGGCACATGTACTTTGAAAAAGGATATAAATTAATAAAGCCAGACATTATGAAACCAGTTCCCATAGTAGTTATAACTATCTGACTGAAGGTCACTTCCAGCTGTGAAGCACAAGTGAACTAGTCCCCCACTAAAATTTGTCTTTAAACTCTTCAAGTGCTCAGCTTAAAGTGCTCTAAAGTTTTGTTCAAAATCCAAGGCCCCCCCCCCATCCCCTAGACCTAGTGAATCAGAATCTCCAGAGGAGCTAGAGAACCCACATGTTTAACAAACTCCACGTGATTCTATACTGTTGATGGATATTTAAAAGAAGAGTTAAATTTTGGAGATGGCATAAATGCAGTAGTTAACACTGTCACACTTAATTAGAAGCTTGTATTTTCTCATAATTCACTGGGATTACTTTTGTTAAACAATACTAATTTACGGCAAAATATCTGATTCAAAATCATCTCTGCTCAGATTGTGTTCTTTGCCAGTGATATTTCATTTGGAGCCAGAAGGGGGAAAAAAGTTATTTCATAGTTCAGTTTTAAGCTTCTCATATAAGTCCTCTTGGTCAATCATGTCTGTGTGCCCATTCCAGCGGTGATAAGCAAGAAGAGCAGCATTGTGGGCAGCAATGGCACTCATCTCCATGGCACTTGCTGCACACTCTATACCATTGAGGTAGTAAAGTCTATCGTGGAGTATGATGGAGGGGCATTTCTCTGGAGGCTTATAATGAGGATATGCAAGCCATGGCTGCTTCACAGCATAATCATAGGACAAAAAGAGCTTTAATATTTGTTCTTTAGTGAGAATTTCTTGGGAAAAGATCTTCCAAACATATCCCCTATCTGTTAATGGTTGAGGGTTATCACTTTCTGTTACAGAGGACACAATCCCAATGCTGTTAATGAACAAATTTGAATTATCAGTAGTTAAGATTGTACTGAGATCAAATTTGTTTAAGGCTCTAGAGCTAAAAAGAGTTGAATTCAACTGCCCCTTAACTAAAGTTGTCACTATATGTTGGTAGTACTGATGGAATTCCTCAATTGGAGGATCAAAGTTGAGGAAAGTTATATTGGACATTTTTCGATTCAATGGAGTGGCCACCAAGACGATGTCATAGAAGCCTGAACGGGTCTCAGATCCAATTTGGTAGATCACTTCATACATCTTTGTGGGATTTCCTAGAAGAAAGAAGCATACATTTTAGTGTTTCTAGCATACTCTACTATATACCTTCCAAAAATAATTTTATTACTGTAGCAGTTTATAAAGTATAAAATAGTTAAAAGATAATTCTAAGGAATTAAAAAGTTTTACCCTTTAATATAACTGTGCCGAATTGAGGCAGTTTTCTACTGGAATAGAAATGATACTTTATCAGTAAGTACAAAATATGGAATTATACTTTTAAGAATGAGATTTTTTTTTTTTTAAGATTTTATTTATTTGAGAGAGAATGAGAGACAGAGCATGAGAGGGAAGAGGGTCAGAGGGAGAAGCAGACCCCCTGCTGAGCAGGGAGCCCGATGTGGGACTCGATCCCGGGACTCCAGGATCATGACCTGAGCCGAAGGCAGTTGCTTAACCAACTGAGCCACCCAGGCGCCCCTAGAATGAGATTATTTTTAAATCCAAGGAGATGTGCCACTGTACTTGAGCACATCTGGGAATATTTCCATGTGGTGCAACATACACAATTTATAATTCCATCATTTGGAACTGAGAGATGACAGAAGAGTGGTTTTTCTCCCTGAGCAATTTTTTTTTTTTTTAAGATTTTATTTATTTGACAGCGACAGTGAGAGAGGGAACACAAGCAGGGGGAGTGGGAGAGGGAGAAGCAGGCTTCCTGCTGAGCAGGGAGCCCGATGCGGGGCTTGATCCCAGGACCCTGGGGTCATGACCTGAGCCGAAGGCAGATGCTTAACGACTGAGCCACCCAGGCGTCCCGAGCAATTATTTTCTAGAGGGTAAATTAGGAATAGAATTTCAGGCTCACCTGTATGCTTGGTCCTTGTTTTCTCCTCTATGTACATTACTGAGCCAGATACAAGGTTGCTTTTGGATGCCTGAAGGAGCCCTGAGCAAACAAGTTTATTGCCACCTTCTACTGCCCAAAGGCCAGAATCAGCAGAGGACAATGATACTGCCCCTGTCAGTGGTAGGAAAAAATATGTTTTAATTTTGACTCTGTAAAAGGCCCTCTACCCACTCTCTTCCCAATTTAGGTGAGTTTTGCTCCAAGACATTGCCAAAAAGCCCCTGGGGGCAAAAATTGCAGTGAAAGCTAAGGACTCTCTCCCCACTAAAAATGCACAGATCTACTTATACACAATTTTGCCAACCATGTCTGAGGTTTCAGAGAAAGGTAAGTCTTCTCCAACTCATGGCCTAAAGTTTGGAGCCACCATAGCATCAGGTAAGCCCCTCTGTGAACTAATGTCTATAACTTCCAAGCCTTGGCTTACCCACGAAGCCATTGATGTTCATGCTTTGGCCATAATTGACCCTCATGACAGGTGCAACAATTTCACTGAGGAATTTCTCAGAGAAGCCTGCTTTCTGCAAAGTTTCAAGTAGTGTTCGGTTAAGCATTCCAAGGAATTCGTCCCCTCCTAGAGAATGCAGTAACTTTTCTACACTGCTGAAGGCGTAGTCGTGAGACTGGTAACGGTAGATCCTTTTGAAAAGAAGAGAAGTGGCCATTAAACACCAAACAAGATAAGGGGAAGGGAATTAGCATATTTCCTTCTAATGATTTTTACCTGTCACGTAAGATGCACCTCAGTCACCATCTTCCCCAGGTATCCCAGAAGCTCTTATCCCCACCCCTACCTCCTCAGGTAGTACGCTGTCCTCTGTATACTCTTCTGCATTAATATGGTCACTGGGAGCACCTTTAAAGAAGTGGGTATGTCCTAGGTCTTGTTCTCATTCACCTTTTTATCTTCCAGCAGCAGTTAGACATGTCTAAAATTAATCTTTCCACCAGGCTTGATCCTTTCCACCCACTCCCTATCCCAACCAAAATGTAGATTGGGATGTTAGTTCACTCCTAACATCGTACATGTCACCCTCAGTTCATTTAATTTCAAACTTAAATATTTTCACTTCTTTCTGCTTCTCCCACCCAAGAAGAAAACCTTACCAGTCTTCACAACATCTCTCTTGTTACTTCATTCTCATTTCCCTGATTTTAACTCGGGATTTATATTAAAACTACTAAGATGAGTAACTGATCTACCTGATTCCAGTTTCTTTTCTTTGAAACATTTATGAATCTCCCAGAAGTCCTAAAATACATCTTTAGTCATTATTTTTTTAATATTTATTTATTTGACAGAGAGCAGGAACACAAGCAGGGGGAGTGGGAGAGGGAGAAGCAGGCTTCCCGCAGAGCAGGGAGGCCGATGCGGGGCTCGATCCCAGGACCCTGGGATCATGACCTGAGCCAAAGGCAGACGCTTAATGACTGAGTCACCCAGGCGCCCCCATCTTTAGTCATTATTGACTTATCAAAAAACAACCCTGCTTACTAAATAAACTCCTGACCTTAAAAAAAGGAGTGAATTTTAGAGCCAAACTCATCAAGTCTAACTCTTTTGCTCTAACTGCAGATAAGAGACACAAGTAAAAGGACTTGTCTAAAAGTCACATGACAAGCAGAAGGTTCAAGCACAAGCTGCCCCCTCTGCCCTCAACCACACACACACACAAACTCACACTTACATCCTCCACTTGAACACACCTGACCCATTCACTGATCTCTAAATATGCTCTGCATATTTCTCCCCAACACTGCACTAGCTCTTCTCCCAACTAGAATACACTTTGGGCTTAACCCCACCTCCTCTGCAAAGTCTTGCTCAACTATTACTTAATTTTTAGAAAATACCACTAACATTTTCTTGAACTTCACAGACGTCCACATAGTAATTCAAGATGTAATTTTTCAAGTTGTGATACAAAAATGAGAAAGATGATTCCTTTCCCTCAAGGAGCCTACAGTTGGGGACAGATAATAAGGCACATACATAGATAAGTATATGAAACAAAGGAAGAAATAAGTACCAAAGAAAGATCTCTATCTTACATCAACTTTCTTCTCTCAAATTGTAAATATTTTGAGCAGGAGACAATGTCCCATCCATTTCAATATTACCTGCTGTCTAACAGTGTAGTATATAAAACACAATACATTTTTGTGGAAGAAATTGATATCCGTGCCTAAACAAAAACTAAAATAACTCCTTCCAACCTTATCAATTGGTTTCTAGTCCTAGGAAGTTGGAAAAAGTAGAGGATGAAAACACGGAGTTCTTTAGAAAATAGGCTATCTCATAAAATGAAGAATGACCTTTGGCTAACAGCAAGACAAAACAGTAGCCAATTAAATAACACATATAATATCATAAAGAAATTACTCCCTGCCGCCTCCTGCCTGGGACCCAACCCCACTCCATCAAGCCTCCAGTAAAGGCCTCCTAGATGTGAGACAACAGAGACCATGTAATCATTGAACATGTAACTGTTTTACAATACTATTTGCATTAGAATACATATTTACTAAGAAGTTAGATGTGTAATTTCTGCTAATCAGGCTGCTTTACAGCCTCTTCTTTTTAAACTACATTTGTATAATCCTTAACATTTACTCATTCAATAAATATTTATGAAGCATTAACTTTGAGCCAGGTATTCTAGGTGCTAAAGATGCAGAGGTCAACACAACAGAGAAAAAATGTCTAATGGATCCTGTGTTCTACTTGGGGAAACAGGTAGTAAAAAAATTAATGTGAATAAATTATGTAACAGTTTAGAGGATGATAAATGTTAAGGAGAAAGCAAATCAAAAAGGAAGACTGAGAAGGCTTAGAGTTGGTAGAGTTGCAACTCTAAATAAGATGGTCCCCCAAAATAAGTAGAGTGGTCAAGGAAAGCCTAAGAAGGTAACATCTGAGCAAAGACCTGAGGGAGGTGAGAATTGCAGCATCCAGGGGAGAAAATATTTTGATAAAAGAGTGGTGCAAAAGCCTCATGATAGAAGCATGCCTGGTGTGTGCAAAGAACAACGAGGCCAGTGCAGTTTAAACAGATCCAGGAGAGCAGGAAGAGGCACAGTCAGAAAAAAAAGTATTGGGTGGGGGCGCCTGGGTGGCTCAGTTGGTTGAGCGACTGCCTTCGGCTCCGGTCATAATCCTGGAGTCCCGGGATCGAGTCCGGCATCGGGCTCCCTGCTCGACAGGGAGTCTGCTGCTCCCTCTGACCCTCCCCCCTCTCATGCTCTCTCTCTCATTCTCTCTCTCAAATAAATAAATAAAATATTGGGTGGGGGTTGGGGGGGTGAGAGATGAAACACTTCTGGAAGGGTGGAGTTAAGGACCTCAGAAAATCTACATAAAAGCAATGAGGGGGCGCCTGGGTGGCTCAGTCGTTAAGCGTCTGCCTTCAGTTCGGGTCATGATCTCAGGGTCCTGGGATCTAGCCCCACAGGACCTCCCTGCTCGGCGAGAAGCCTGCTTCTCCCTCTCCCACTCCCCCTGCTTGTGTTCCCTCTCTCGCTGTGCCTCTCTCTGTCAAATAAATAAAATCTTTAAAAAAAGTTTCAAAAGCCCTATCTCCAAATATAGTCATTCTGAGCTACAGGGGCCTAGGGCTTCAACCTGTGAAGGGGGTAGGGCATAATTCTGCCCATAATAAACAGGAAATAAAAAATTAGGAGGTAAGATTACCTATGTCAGGTCTTTAAAGCCATTGTACAGATTTTGGCTGTTAGTCTGCATGAAATAACCACTGAAAGTTTGTATTTTTAATTTAAATTCAAGGTAGTTAACATATAGTATAGGGGCGCCTGGGTGGCTCAGTCGTTAAGCCTCTGCCTTCAGCTCAGGTCATGATTCCAGCGTCCTGGGATCGAGCCCGGCATCGGGCTCCCTGCTCGGCGGGAAACCTGCTTCTCCCTCTCCCACTCCCCCTGCTTGTGTTCCCTCTCTCGCTGTGTCTCTCTCTGTCAAATAAATAAATAAAATCTTAAAAAAAAAAAAACAAACATAGTATTGGTTTCAGGAGTAGAATTTAGTGATTCATCACTTACATATAACACCCAGTGCTCATCCCAACAAGCCCTCCTTAATACCCACCCCCATTTAGCCCATCCCCCAACCCACCCCCCCCCTCCAGCAACCCTCAGTCTGTCCTTTTGTTTTTTTAAGCTTTTATTTATTTGTCAGAGAGCACAAGCAGGGGGTACAGCAGGCAGAGGGAGAAGCAGGCTCCCTGCTGAGCAAGAAGCCTGATGTGGTACTCAATCCCCTCATGACCTGAGCCAAAGGCAGACACTTAACCGACTGAGCCACCCAGGCATCCCTCAGTTTGTTCTCTTAACTATAGAGTCTCTTATGGTTTGCCTCCCTCTCTGTTTTTATGTTATTTTATTTTTCCTTCCTTTCCCCCATGTTTGTTTGTTTTGTTTCTTAAATTACACATCAGTGGAATCATGATATTTGTCTTTTCTCTATTTCACTTAGCATAATACACTGGTTCCATCCACATTGTTGCAAATGGCAATATTTCACTGTGTGTGTGTGTGTGTGTGTGTGTATCCACATCTTTGTCCATTCATCTGTTGATGGACATTCGGGCTCTTTCCATAATTTGGCTATTGTTGATAGTGCTGCTATAACTGGGTGCATGTGCCCCTTCAAATCAGGACTTTTGTATCCTTTTTTTTTTAAGATTTTATTTATTTATTTGACAGAGAGAGACACAGCGAGAGAGGGAACACAAGCAGGGGAAGTGGGAGAGGGAGAAGCAGGCTTCCTGCCGAGCAGGGAGCCCAATGTGGGGCTTGATCCCAGGACCCTGGGATCAGGACCTGAGCCGAAGACAGACGCTTAACTACTGAGCCACCCAGGGGCCCCTTGTATCCTTTAGATAAATACTAGTAGTGCAATTGCTGGGTCATAGGGTAGCTCTATTTTTGCCACTAAAGTTTCTGAGCAGAGAAGTAATATGATGACTCCTAGATTTTTAAAAATACCTCTTTGGCTGCTATGCTGAAAACAGATAGTGGTAGCACAAGGGCAAAAGCAGGGAGGTGAGTTAGGAGGTATATTAGTTTCCAGTTGCTACTGTAACAAATTACCACAAACTAAGTGGCTTAAACAAGACAAATTTATTATCTTATGGTTCTGCAGGTTAGAAATCCAAAAGTCAATTTCACTGGTCTAGAGAGTCAAGGTGTCAGCAAGGTTGGTTCCTTCTGGAAGCTCTGAGGGAAGAGTCCATTTTCTTGCTTTTTTCAGTTTCTATAAGTCACCTGCATTCCTTGGCTCATGGCACCTTTCTGGCATCATTCCAACCTCTTACTTCCATCATCACATTTCCTACTACTCACTCTGATCCTCCTGCCTCCCTCTTATAAGGACTCTTGTGATTACACTGGGCCCACCTAAATAATTGGGAATAATCTTCCCATTTCAGGATCCCTAACTTAATCATATCTGCAAAGCCCCTTTTATCATGTAAGGTAACACATTCACAGGTTCCAGGGATTAGGGTGTAGACATCTTGCATGGGGAGAGAGGCATTTGATTCAGCCTACCACAGGGAGCTATTCCAACAATACAGACGAGATAATAGTGGCTTGCATCAAAGTGGTAGAAGCCATGGTGGTGAGAAGTGGTGAAATTCTGGATACATTTTAAAAACTAATAGGATTAAAGATAGACTAGATTTGGGAAAGGAGGAAGAGAAAAGAGTAAAATATGACTCAGTATATTTGTTAGGAGTAACTGGAAGGAAGAAAGGGTGTTTATAAAGCCTTTCACTGTGAATCCTATCAGTCTCAGATTAAGAAATGTTAAGGATCTAATATTTCCTCAGAAACACACTAAGTGCTAGAGACAAGAATGAGCTTTAACCTAGCCCAGAAACCAAGATATCTCAACAGAAAGCCATCACTGAACCAGAGGATTCAATTCAACAAACATCTGAGTATCTACTGTATTCTAATTATTGTACATACCATAGAACAACACAAGCGTGTGGGTGCTGTGCGCCATATAACACTTATGCGACATCCCAGTTTGAAAAGAAATGAATGGCAACTAGAGATTTAGGGGAAGGCTTTGCTGAAAGGGCTGAGAAAAGAGATTGGACTCTGGAGTAAGGAATAGCATCCAACTAGAAGAAATGCATAAGTAAATGCTCAGAACTGGAAATTAACCTGGAAAGTATGGACAGCAGGGCTACAGGATTTCCACCCCAAGCAGCTCCACCAACAAGAAAATGAATGCATACTCGCACGGGTGTGGGGTGTTGCCTATCACCCTCTTTCAAATGTCATGGTTTACTACTGTCACATGGGCCTTCGCTCACACTGTGCACTCTGAAACGAAGCACAAAAATGACAATGTACTTCTCCAAAGCTGGTCAGCAAATCCCCCAAAAGTTTTTCCAGAAGGGGACCCAAATGGATTTGTCATATACATTGAAAATAGGGAGAAAAAAATTTGAGCAAGGGCTTTAGGTTTCTATACTATTCAAAGAAAGAAAAAACTCAAGAATATTATCCAATTGCACATTTTAACCTAATATTTGCAACTGTGACTATAGGTAAGATTCACTTGAGGTACTTTTAAAAATACCAATCCTCAGGCGCCTGCGTGGCTCAGTCGTTAAGCGGCTGCCTTCGGCTCAGGTCATGATCCCTGGGTCCTGGGATTGAGCCCCACATCAGGCTCCTGCTCAGTGGGAAGCCCGCTTCTCCCTCTCCCACTCCCCCTGCTTGTGTTCCCCACTCTCGCTGTCTCTGTCAAATAAATAAATAAAATCTTTAAAAAAAAAAAAATACCAATGCCCACGGGCACCTCAGTTAAGTGTCTGCCTTCGGCTCAGGTCATGATCTCAGGGTCCTGGGGTTGAGCCCTGCATCAGGCTCCCTGCTCAGCGGGTGGCCTACTTCTCCCTCTTCCTCTGCCGCTCTCCCTGCCTGTGCTCGCTTGCTCACTTTCTCTCAAATAAATAAATAAAATCTTTTAAAAAAAGAGGGGTGCCTGGGTGGCTCAGTCGTTGAGCATCTGCCTTCGGCTCAGGTCGTGATGCCGGGGTCCTGGGATCGAGCCCTACATCGGGCTCCCTGCTCTGTGGGAAGCCTGCTTCTCCCTCTCTCACTCCCTCTGCTTGTGTTCCCTCTCGCTGCGTCTGTCAAATAAATAAATAAAATCTTAAAAAAAAAAAAAAAAAAGATTGATTCCAATGTGCAGCCAGGGTTGAGAACTACTGCTTCACTGAAATGCAGGGGAATCTGTTGTTCCAGATTACTCTTTGGCAACCTCTGTTGTTCCCAATTCTGATTTTTGCAATATCCCAGAGTATCTCCAGCATGGGGTGATATTACAAATACAGTTGACCCTTGAATAACACAGGTTTGAACTGTGCAAGTAAATTTATATATGGGTTTTGGTTTTATTTTTTTTTTTCCAGATATATACAGTGGGAGTACCATAAATATATTTTCTCTTCCTTGATTCTTTTTTTTTTTTAAGATTTTTATTTATTCATTTGAGAGAGGGAGAGGGTGCACAAGCAGGGGGAGAGGCAGAAGGAGAGGGAGAAGCAGGCTCCTTGCTGAGCCAGGAGCCCGATGTGGGGCTTGATCCCAGGACCTGGAGATCATGACCCGAGCCGAAGGCAGATGCTCAACCATCTGAGCCACCCGGGCGCCCCTCCTTTTGATTTTCTTAACATTCTTTTCTCCAGCTTCCTTTATTGTAAGCATTAGACACAGCATATAAAACATGTATTCATTGACTGTTTATGTTCTTAGTAAGTCTTCCTGTCAACAGCGGGCTATTAGCAGTTAGGTTTTGGGGAAGTCAAAAGTTACACAGAGATTTTCAACTATGCAAGGGATTGGCACCCCAACCCCCCCCAAATTATTCAAGGGTCATTTATTTAATAACTGGTACAGCATTCAACAGGGAGTAGACTGATGACAGCACTAGAACTGAGTCAAGATTCCCTGCTGGTGGCGGGGGGAAGGGGTTTGGAGAGGAGGCAGACAGGGAGGAGTAGGAACACAGAGGGCAACAGCTATGTCACTAGTCCAGCAGTATTTACTTCAACAACTGGCACATGCTGGCTCAATACCAGCCTTCTCGCCAGCTTTCTCATAGGATGTGATAAAATTACCAAAATAAAATTTTTCTGTTCCTGACTTATTGAAAGAAACAGAAATGTAGGGTGCATGGCCCTTTGAACAACATAAGGATCAGTGCTGTATAATCAAATATCAAAGACCAGAGGTAGGCAGTAATTCCATAAAGTAGGGGAACTGTTTTCTAAAATCAAAAATAGAGATGCCTGGCTGACTCAGTCAGAAAAGCATGCGACTCTTGATCTCAGGGTAATAAACTTTAAAATCAAAAATAGTATTATCCTGGGGCACCTGACAACTGGCTCAGTCCATACAGCGTGCGACTCTTAAATCTCTGAGGTCACGAGTTCAAGCCCCACATCGGGCATAGAGTTTACTTCATCAAAAAAAAAAAAAGTATAATCTATCTCATCACTGCATTTATTTCACAGTTCTTTTTTTTTCAATAAAAAAAATTTTTGAAAGATTTTATTTATTTATTTAACAGAGAGATACATAGCGAGAGAGGGAACACAAGCAGGGGGAGTGGGAGAGGGAGAAGCAGGCTTCCCGCCCAGCAGGGAGCCCGATGCGAGGCTGGATGCCAGGACGCTGGGATCACGACCTGAGCCGAAGGCAGACGCTTAACGACTGAGCCACCCAGGCGTCCCTATTTCACAGTTCTATAATATCCAGAATTCACTTTAAAAGTGATTTCTTGATTTCTCACAGGGCAGTTCTCTACATGTCAAGTAAGCCACGGGTAAGAAAATTTACATAGAGGCTGTATCTGATGCCATCTGAACTTGATTTTCCTGTTGAGCATGCTGAAGGTAGCATGTTGCTACCTTCCTTCTTTACAAACTGGCTATCTCTACACAAATTCTATATATTTTCTTAGTTATGGTTTACTGCTTGTCTCTCTACTAGAATGTATATTCTTTGAGGACAGGGACATGTTCTATTCTACATCCTCCGGACCCAGAATAGTGCCTGGCACGTAATAGGCAGTCAATATTTGGTAAATGAATAAATGAATGACTACTTTAAAACAATCTGCACTGTAGCTGACCTTAATGTATCCACTGGAAAAGTGTTTGAGGAATTGACCTAACAACGATGTCTAGAAAGAGAAATCCCAGGGGCACCTGGGTGGCTCCGTCAGTTAAGTATCTGCCTTGGGCTCGGGTCATGATTCCAGGGTCCTGGGATCGAGCCCCACATCGGGCTCCTTGCTCAGGGGGGGGGGGGAGTCTGCTTCTCCCTCTCCCTCTGCTGCTCCCCCTGCTTGTGCTCACTCATGCACTCTCTCTCTGTCAGATAAATAAACAAAATCTTTAAAAAAAAAAAAAAAAAAAATCCCAAACTACCGTAAGTTACAAAAACTAGAGTATATTTATCCTACTCAATCCTTATATCTGTCCTTGTCAATACTGGGTCATATATGACATGTAATTTTACCTTATTGACAATTATTTTACTACACTGAAACTCATAGTAATGAAATATCAGCACTTACAAGTTAAATTTCTCTAGCATCTAAAATTGTAAACCAGCATAAAAATTAGCACACGCCAGGGCGCCTGGGTGGCTCAGTCGTTGAGCATCTGCCTTCAGCTCGGGTCATGATCCCAGAATCCTGGGACAGAGCCCCTCGTCAGGCTCCCTGCTCAGCAGGGAATCTGCTTCTTCCTCTCCCTCTGCTCACTTTCTTTTGCTATCTCAAATAAATAAATAAAATCTTAAAAAGCGAGAGAGAGAGAACTCTGGAGCCAGAATACTTGGGTGGGAACTCCAGCTCCACCACTTACTAGGTTGGTGTTCTTGCACACTTGAAACCTCTATGCCTCCACCTTCCACATCTGTAAGAAGCTAATAACAGTACCTGAGAGAGCTGTCATAAGAATTCAAGGACTTAACATTTGTAGAGCATTTAAGTGTGTGTGGCAAAACTAGGGGCGCCTGGGTGGCTCAGTCATTAAGCATCTGCCTTCAGCTCGGGTCATGATCCCAGGGTCCTGGGATCGAGTCCCACATCGGGCTCCCTGCTCGGCAGGAAGCCTGCTTCTCCCTCTCCCACTCCCCCTGCTTGTGTTCCTGCTCTCACTATGTCTCTCTCTGTCAAATAAATAAAATATTAAAAAAAAACAAACTAAGCATTTGCAAAATACATTTTCTTTTTTCTTTTTTTTTTTTTTTACTTATTTATTTGACAGAGAGAGAGATAGCGAGAGCAGGAACACAAGCAGGGGGAATGGGAGAGGGAGAAGCAGGCTTCCCGCCGACAGGGAGCCCGATGCGGCACTCGATCCCAGGACCCTGGCATCATGACCCGAGCTGAAGGCAGACGCTTAACGACTGAGCCACCCAGGCGCCCGCAAAATACGTTTTTTTTTTTAAAGATTTTATTTATTTATTAATGAGAGAGAGAGAGGCAGAGGGAGAAGCAGGCTCCCAAGGAGCAGGGAGCCCGATGCGGGACTCGATCCCAGGACCCTGGGATCATGACCTGAGCCAAAGGCAGACGCTTAACCGTCTGAGCCACCCAGGCGCCCAGCAAAATACATTTTCAAAAGCAAAAATTACTCTTTCAATATTCAAGTGGATAAACGGTCTGCATATTTTATGCAAACCATTTACCTAACAATCTGACAAACAGGGCTTACAGTTAGGTAGAGAACTGTTTCAAGAAATAAAATTCCTAAAGATCATCTAACTAAAAGGTCTTAGGGTAAATGGAAGGGGGAAAAAATTACCTCATAAACTTGTCCAATATGTCCTCTACCCACATGTGCATTCGGAGGGACTGAAATCCATAGTGCCAAATTAGTTTAATCATGTTAATTATAAACCAGCTGCTCTCCTCAAACACCAGAGTCTCTCCGTCATACACCCCCATTAGGCCACCAGAGCTCTGAATAGTAAAGAGACCTGCAAAAACAGAAAGGGTTAGCTAAACTCAGGGTTTCTATGTTGATCAAATGAAAGATCATCTGAAGCTAGGTGGACACTCTGAAGTGCGTGAATTCTGGGCTTCCCCCAGTTCTCAGAAAACATATTAAAGGAGCTCTATCTTTAGAACAGTGTGTAATACACTATTCATTCACTACGCTGTCCTAAAGCAGATCTCT
The DNA here is from genome assembly GCF_002201575.2 of Neomonachus schauinslandi. Lineage (NCBI taxonomy): Eukaryota > Metazoa > Chordata > Mammalia > Carnivora > Phocidae > Neomonachus > Neomonachus schauinslandi. The sequence continues at coordinate 51,724,496 of NC_058412.1, forward strand.
AAAGGAAGGGTCAGATGGTCATGCACATATATCAAAATCAGCCTGGCTATTTTTAGTTGAAAAAGACTAAAAAGTCAAAGGAAAATGTCAGAACACAAACTGAATTCAATTTAAAAACAGAAATGTTGGGCGCCTGGGTGGCTCAGTCAGTTAAGCATCTGCCTTCAGCTCAGGTCATGATCCTGGGGTCCCGGAATCAAGCCCTGCATCGGGCTCCCCGCTTAGCAGAGCGTCTGCTTCTCCCTTTGCCCTTCCTCCTGCCCATCCTCTCTCTCTCTCTCTCTCAAATAAATAAAATCTTTTTAAAAAATTTAAAAAAAAAAAACAGAAACATCAGACATGAATATTTGCAGCATTAACTGCTCCTGGCATATATTTGCCCTCATGGAGGAAAGCAGCTCAGGAAGCATCCACAGATGTGGAAAGCAGCAAAGGGAAAGGAGACATCCCCATTCCTGTATGAATCCTATTTTGCATAACTGGCTATTTCAGATAGCAAAAATTACACAATATTCTCTGAGCAAAGGGCCTGCGGAGGCCTGCCAGACTTCCCCCAACCTGTCCAGCTCCTCTGCTGGCAGGGAAGCAGTCAGATGTCCCAGGTTCTAGGCACATGTCTGGACCCATACCTGTGTGAGTGACTTTATGCTAGACACTGAAAGCCTCTGGGCCTCATTTTCCCAGCTGTAAATGAGTACGCAAGGTTTCTGCTAACTCAAACCATTCTTTGACTCTTTAACATGAACCCAGAGGTTTAAGAACTAAGAACAGCAACCATCCCCACCCGCCCCCCCAATGGCTGTAATTCCAGATAACTGAAGATACAGATAACTAGTGTCCCATTACGGGAAAGTGGCTCCTAACTAAGCTTGCACTAATTGCTAGCAGCAAAGTGAGGAAAACCGTTTTACCAACTTCTCTGTAAAAGACAACAAAGCGGAAAAGTTTCAGTTCCCTATCTGATAAACATATCCATGGATGGTCACACAGAAATCTGCTTAGCTCTAAGAACAAATTACATACCCAGGTCCTTGACAAAACGCTTCATGTGCAGATTTAAAGGATGGATGACAGAACCTCCTGCCTCATATTCTTGCCCTCGGACAGTCATTGTGGCCAGGCGGCCTCCCACCTCTCCCCTTTCAAACAGGTCAATCTTCACATCTTTCCCAAATTTCTGCCGCAGATAATAGGCTGCTGAAGTGCCACCAATTCCAGCTCCAATAATTGCTATGGATGGAAAAAAAAAAAAAAGGAACAGTTTCTTTCCTTCTTACCCAGCTATGTGGGTTTTGTTTTTGAATAACAGATGTTAGTCAAGGCTATTATCACCAATTTAGGGAAGCTGGGGACCCGGAGGCAAGTGACAGTTGCTGAAGATAGAACTCTGAATCTGGACAGACACAGCCCTCGGACAAAAGTGGTAGTACATTGATGTACAAATTGACATTGGATTGGGGGGACAAATCCCCAAAGGTTCTCATAGTTCTTTGTTGAGACACCACTGGTTCTGCACAACCTTCTTCGTGCCCAAAGCATGGGAACAGAGGAGGTGGGCCTTTTCAGCATGCATTTTAAATAAAGTGGCCACCGTTTTTGTCAAGATTTGTTCTGTCTCATTAATATAAATGGGTTAGGGGCGCCTGGGTAGCTCAGTTGGTTAAGCAACTGCCTTCGGCTCAGGTCATGATCCTGGAGTTTCGGGATCGAGTCCCACATCGGGCTCCCTGCTCAGCAGGGAGTCTGCTTCTCCCTCTGACCCTCCTCCGTCTTATGCTTTCTGTCTCTCATTCTCTCTCGCAAATAAAATCTTTAAAAAAAAAAAAAATAGATGGGTTAATGCCCCCACAAAACAAAGCTTTAAGGGGAGTAAGAAAGGAAACCAAACGCGGCAAAAACCAAGACTGAAACTTGAGAGTGGATTATTTCGGCTGTGTAGTAGTCCTAGGTAGAGAAATTGTGCAAGCTAGGGCCTCTGGCAGCAGGCCGACCTCAGCAAAGTGAAAGGGGGTAATGGGGTTCCAGTCCAGTCTATCAAGGGAAGCAGACGGGTCAGCTTGTTTGCACTGCTCTGCGTGCTGTGACCGCGTGCGCCTGTCATCCGCAGAGCGAGGCGGCCGGTCGCTCCAGAACCAGAAGACTGGCCTCCTAAAGGTGCAGCAAGGGAAGGAGGCGAGAGGGTCCTCGGCCTCCGCAGACCCCCAGGCCTCCGAGACGGGCACAAGGGGCGCTTGGCGGCCGCCCGCCCCAATACTCCCTCCACCGCCCATTCCCCTAATGGGCACATCGACAAGGTCCCAGGAAGACACGGTCCCTGGGGCACCGACAGCGACCCTAAGTCACGAACTGAGAAGACTTTGACCTGCGCGGAGGATTCGGCGCGCGCGGCCTGGTGGACGTCGCGGCCGCAGGGCCTGGTGCACTGCGTAGCGGCCGCCCGGCGCGGGGCGTGCTCCCGCACCCTTTCCGTGCCGTCCCCCGCCCCCGTCACCTACCGATCTTATCTGGCGGGGCCCGCAGCTCGGCGCTCCCGGGGCACCCCCAGCTGCACAGCAGCAGCCACAGCCCCAGAAGCGACGAGACGAGCTCCCCAGCCACGAGCCCCATGGCTCCCGGAGCGCGGCAGTCCACAGGAGCGCCCTATAGTCCGCGGCTGCTATGAGTCTGCGCGCTCCGCACGCCCCGCCCCCTACCGGCCTCGCCCCTCCGAGCCCCGCCCAAGGAGCGGGGCGTCCCTTCAGGAGCTTCCAAGCATGGTCCGCTCGGTTCCTAAGCATGTCCCGCCCCTTCGAAACGCACCCTACTTCTGGGACACACCAGAGGCACCGGGGGCACCAGAGGCGGAGGCTCACCCCAGCTCGCCGCATTACTCCCCTTCTATTCAGGTGGAGCATCACTTCTTCACTAGTGACCTCTTCTGTCTTTTCAGTCTCTGCCTGTCAGAGAATGCACAAAGCAAATCGCTGTCGGACCCATGGAGCAACAAATGCTTACTGAGTGACCACTATGTTCCGGGGACTGTTGGGCATAAGATGAATGGGTAAACAGTGATCGCTGAAAGGGAAAATGAGGGTGACCCGGGATGGGTGGTCCAAGGTGGAAAGTAATGGTAGATATGAATAAAAGTAATGTGCCCATATCACACAGTAGAGCATTATGCAAGCATTAAAAAGAATGTAGGACCTTTCCTGGTATTGTTAGGTGAGAAAAACTAGTGGCTGAGTGATGGGTATTATAAGATCCCATTTTCTAAGTAAAATACTCCACCTCCACTCTTCCCCCGCCCCGCCAAAAGAAAACAAAACAAAAAACCAGTATGTGAACATGAAGAACAGTGTGGATGGAAGGAACAGAAGTTGGATAAAAAGAAATATTAAACTTGGAAAAAGGGAGTATAAAACCCAGTGCAAAAAGCATTCATTCAGGGTGCCTGGGTGGCTTAGATGGTTAAGCGTCTGCCTTCGGCTCAGGTCAGGATCCCAGTTTCCTGGGATTGAGTCCCGCATCGGGCTCTCTGCTAGGCGGGGAGCCTGCTTCTTTCTCTGCCTCTGCCTCTCTCTCTGACTCTCATGAATAAATAAATAAAACATTAAAAAAAAAAGCATTCATTCATTGGACAAATATTTATTGAGTTCCTACTAAGTGGCAAGCAATGTTCTAGGTGCTTGAGAAAAATCAGTGAACAAAACAGATTTTTAAAAATATTTATTTTAATTGAGCTGATATTCTAGTGGAAGGAGATATGGTAATTAGAACAAATAAGTAAATGATGTATTATACAGAGTGGAGTAAGAAGAATGAGGAATGGGTTACAGTTTTAAATAAGGTGGTTGGGGTAGGCCTCATTGAACAGGATAGCATCTAAGCAAAAGCTTTCAGGGAGTGAGGGAGTGGGTCAAGCAAATATCTGGGGAAAGAGCTTTCTAGGTAAGGAAAATACCTGGCATGTTTAAAGAACAGCAAGGAGGCCAGTTAAGCAGAGAAAGAAAGGGGGAGTGAAGGTGGTGTTAATGAAACAAGATGCAAATCATACAAGGAATAAACACGCCTAGTTAAGAACATAAAAAGATGAAGAGTAAGCCCCATTTTTCACTATATCTAGAAATTACAAAGAAAGAACTAAACTCTCTGTGTCTTTTACTTTCCTTTTTCCAAACTACATTATCCTCACAACACAATTACCCATGCATTAAGCCTACTAGGCCCTCAAATGTTTGTTGGTTGATTAGAATGGACCATGTTAGTGACCTTGACACATGTGTCATCTTTGGAAGCTTTCACTGCTGCTGCTGAAACCTTGGGAAAGAGTTTACTGAAAGAACACTCAGTGGGCTCCTGGGTGGCTCAGATGGTTAAGCGTCTGCCTTTGGCTCAGGTCATGATCCCAGGACCCTGAGTCCCACATTGGGCTCCCTGCTCCTTGGGAGCCTGCTTCTCCCTCTGCCTCTCTCTCTGTCTCTCATGAATAAATAAATAAAATCTTTAATAAATGAATAAATAAAAAGAAAAGAACACTCAGTGAAGAGACAGTGTAAAGGACTTGCAAAGTGGAAGGTGGGTCAGAGGCTTTCTCATTCCGCACTCTTGCCCTTTCAAAGTAACACTGCCACTTTAAAAACCAAAAGGTTTTTAAAAAGGTCATAGAGGGAAAATGTTACCATATATATGGAGAGTAATAATAAGGTAATATAGCAAACATTCATACGAAGGAGTGGTGCTCGAAAAACAGACTCCCCTCTAGGAGACTAAACACTACTAAGGTTCTCTACTTGACCAAACTCCAGCCAGCCTCCTCTGATCAATCTACTCCACTAGGCAGGCCTTAGTCTTAGCCTATTAAGACTTGAACAAAACCCTAACAATTTCTAACAGTTCAAAGCTCTGTCCTTGGGATGACCCTAGCTACCTTTAAAGTGCCTGTCTGAGAAAACTCAAGGCTGCCAAGACTACTGTTTGTTCCAACCAACACATCATGATAGAGTCCCTGTCTCATAGCCTCTGTGGGAGGGTAGGAGCCTAACTGAGAAGCACCAGTTACCACCCTTTCTCTCAAGTTTTGTAATCTTTCCCTTCCTGGACTCTACTGGGCCCCTGCTCATCCCCCTCCCTATACCTACATTCTCCCTTCAAAATGCCAGGTCACATCTGTACAAACTGAAGTTAAGTTCAGATTATGCTAGAATCTTCCCTATTGCAATAGTGTATTACCGATTAAGAGCTGGCTTTGCTTATCTTTGATAACACTTAAATCTATAATTCTGCCACTGCTCCATGTTTCTTTTTCTTTTCTGAAACTACCCTGAAAAAATTCCTTTTCGGGGCACCTGGGTGGCTCAGTCATTAAGCGTCTGCCTTCGGCTCAGGTCATGATCCCAGGGTCCTGGGATCGAGCCCCGATAGGGCTCCCTTCTCGGCGGAAGCCTGCTTCTCCCTCTCCCACTCCCCCTGCTTGTGTTCCCTCTCTCTCTATGTCTCTCTCTGTCAAATAAATAAAATCTTTAAAAAAAAAATTGCTTTTCATACCTTCTTACCGCCTTACATCTCACTTTTTTCATATTCTAAATAAACTAAATAAAATTTATTCCTTGTTAAGCAAGACAGGAAATTTAGAAACAATATAAGAAAATATAAACATATTTGACTACATAAAACTTAAACATTTTCAGATGGCAAAAGATAGAATTTTAAAAGTTTAAAAAAATAATACGCCAGAAAAATATCTGCCACTAATATGGCAGGCAAGATTGCGGTGTATGTTGCAAACATACAAAGAGCTCTGCAAATTGATAAGAGGTAAACAACTCAATATAAATACAGACTATATAAATAGGCAAGTCACAAAAGAGAAAACAAGTGCCAATGCTCAAAAAAACAAAACAAAACAAAACACAACATACATGAATGGGAGCATTGGGTAAATGGGAAATCTCTACCTTCCTCTCAATTTTGTTGTAAACCTAAAACTGCTTTGAAAAAATAGTCTTTAAAAAATGAAATACACATGAAGAGATGCTCAATTCTAGTAGTAGTTTAAGCAAAAGTAAATTAAAGATATACCATTTTTCATCTTTCATATTAGCAAAAACTAATAAGACTGACAGCTTAATGCAGGAGAAAATGAGGTGGAATGGATGGGGATCTCTGGAACTGACTTTCAAACATTGTTGTGGGGTGTGAATGACTAAAAACTTTTTAAAAACAATTATCTATTAAGATAGATATATATATGGATATACTGTCTAATCAAAAAATCCCACATTTGGGAATCTATTCTAAAGAAAAAAAGAATAAGGGTGCCTGGGTGGCTCAGTCGTTAAGCGTCTGCCTTTGACTCAGGTCATGATTCCAGGGTCCTGGAATCAAGCCCCGCCTCAGGCTCCCTGCTTCTCGGGAAGCCTGCTTCTCCCTCTCCCACTCCCCCAGCTGTGTTCCCTCTCTCACTGTGTCCCTCTCTGTCAAATAAATTTAAAAAATCTTAAAAAAAGAAATAAAAGAATTAGTTATAAGGGTATATGTACCCAGATGCTTATTGCAAAATTTTTTGCAGTGGAAAAACAAAACAAAAACAGGGGTAACCTAATGTCCATCAATACCATTTATGGTCGTTTATTCAATTTAACAAATACTGTGGCACTTTCATTTTATAGACTATTTTGCAGCTACCAAAAAAACAATAAATTAGATCTGTATTGGTTCAACTGGAAAATATCTATGATGTAAGTTTAAGTGAGAAAAGAAAGTTGCAAAGTAATATCCATGAACTAACCACATTTTTTAAATAAAAATCCCAAGTACTTAAATACATTTGCATTTGTATGATTGTAAAATAAGATGTGGAAGCCGACTGACTAATCTTTTTTTTCTAATTTTTTTTTTAAGATTTTATTTATTTGTCAAAGAGAGAGAGCACAAGCAGGGGGAGTGGCAGGCAGTGGGAGAAGCAGGCTTCCTGCCGATCAGGGAGCCCGATGTAGGTAGGACTCAATCCCAGGACCCCGGGATAATGACCTGAGCAGAAGGCAAACACTTAACCGACTGAGTCACCCAGGCATCCCACCTACTGACTTATCTGTTAACATTAATTACGTCAAGAGGGGGAGAATGAAGGAATTATTAATCTTTTCCTTATTTATCTATATTGTTTCACTTTTTTTTTTTAAGGATTTTATTTATTTGTCATAGAGAGAGTGCACAAGCAGGGGGAGCAGCAGGCAGAGGGAGAAGCAGGAAGAGGGAGAAGCAGGCTCAATCCCAGGACCCTGGGACCACGACCGGAGCCAAAAGCAGATGCTTAACTGACTGAGCCACCCAGGTGTCCCTATATTGTTTCACTAGTGATAGTGAGTCTGTATTAGTTTTGTAACTTTAAAACTTCAATATATAACATATATGTTAACATATATCATATATATTACAATTATATATTTATATGTATTTTATATATTTATATTTAATATAATATATGTTAATGTAAATAATATATTTATATGATGTTATACAAATATAATATATACATATATTATAATGTAACATATATAACAATTTAAAACATATAACAAAATAAGAAAATTTTCATAAAGGTTTTAAAGCTTAAAAGATACTTGTGCTATATCCATACAATGGAGTTTTATTTGGCAAAAAAAAAAGAATGAAATATTGATACATGCTACAACTTGTATGAACCATAAAAGCATAATGCTAAGTGAAAAAAGCCAGTCATAAAGAACCACATATTGCATGATTCCATTTATATGAAATCCCCAGAATAGGCAAATCTATAGAGACAGATGAATATGTAGGAAGTCAGGTGGGATGGGCAATAGAGAGTGACTGCTAATTGGTAAGAATTTCTTTTTTGGAATGATGAAAATGTTGTAAAATTGATTATAGTGATGGTGCAAATCTCTGTGAATAAACTAAAAACCACTGAACTGTACAGTGTATTTTGAAATAGCTTCAAAAAGCTATTTTTTAAAAATTTACCCACTATTGGGGCGCCTGGGTGGCTCAGTCGTTAAGCGTCTGCCTTCGGCTCAGGTCGTGGTCCCAGGGTCCTGGGATCGAGCCCCGCATCGGGCTCCCTGCTCAGCGGAAAGCCTGCTTCTCCCTCTCCCACTCCCCCTGCTTGTGTTCCCTCTCTCGCTGTGTCTCTCTCTGTCAAATAAATAAATAAAATCTTTAAAAAAAAAAAAAAAAAAAAAAAATTTACCCACTATTAACACTATTAACACTTGTCTTATTCATCCTCCAAAGACTAATATTTGAAATCTTTGAATAAAATTGAAGAACGTGCCCCAGATTCTAAAGACAATTCCACAAATAGAAATCTTAAGGTGTAGTCTGAAGAAACTATTCTAAAGAGGACATCACGTTTTTGGATGTGTACATTCTCCTATGTTTAAAAATATTTCACATAAAAAAAATAAAAATATTTCACATAATTTATAAAATGCAACACGAAATGCGTAATGATTACACCGAACCACATTTCAGAGTCCTAATTCTTCCACCCCCTTCGAAGGACTGAAATTTATATATCTTCTGACTCAATTAGTTTTAGGATTCTTTGACCGATTTGCATAACTATTTAAATAACTATTTCTTAAATATTTTCCAAAGTGCATTGAGTATACCAAGGAAATGAAAATATCTGAAAAGATTTTCCTGCCTCTCAAAAATCTGGTTACTAAAGACAAATTCTTCTTAATGAACATTAAAGAACAATAACGTAATGGAATAGGAATAGTCCTTCAACTGTATTGGGATGAGAGAAGATAACATCCTTTCTTATATTAATGAAAAATAGCAGATTACAGACTCTTAATAAACTTTATTTTTAAATGAATAAATCCTCACATAGGAACAATGTTTGCTTGCATTTAGTTCTAAAAGGTTTTAGCGAAAGCGACAACCGTCAGCGCCGCTGGTGTAGTGGTATCATGCAAGATTCCCATTCTTGCGACCCGGGTTCGATTCCCGGGCGGCGCACGTTCCTTTTCACTCCCGCCACCTATAAAACGAGGTGATCTGAACAGTTTTAATAAATCTTTCCTCCTCAGGAAACACTCAGAATTTTTAATTTCCGTGAAGATTTCTATTTCATTATAATTCACGGTTAAAACATTCGAATCTGGAGCTGGAAAAGAAAAAACTCCACGCAACTCCTCAAAGAGTTAATTCTTACGCCTGCGCAGTCTGACATATCCTTGGTGTCCGCTTGCAGAGCGGCTGCGCAACAAGTGAACCTATGGATTGAAGGAGGTTGAAAGTGCAGGATTATTCTGCGCCTGCGCGGCCCGGGTCACTTCGCCGGCTGCTCCTAAGCTCCCGGCTCGCCGCCATCTTGTATTGGGGCTTCATTGTTCGCGTTGCGCCGGACTGTTTAGTGTAATTGCCGCGGAAGGAGGAGGCGGACTCCGGTCAGCCGAGAAACCCCGCTATTCCGCAGCCATAACCGCTCAAAAGATTTGGACGGTAGTAAAGGGTAGGGAGCTGGACCCCGAGGCGCCGGCGCGACAGCAGCAGCCATGGAGGACGAGATGCCCAAGACTCTGTGAGTCTGGAGCAGCGATGAGGGGGGCGGGATGGTGGTCGTCCCGGAGGGAGGCCTCGGCTCGGCGCGCTCCCCAGCCTATTGTTCTCTGTGGACGCCGCGATATCTTGGCTCTTCTCCTTAGCGCACACCTGGATGCTTAGGGACCGAACCCCGGACTGTGAGAGGACAGGTGGAGGGAGAGGGGGCTCAGCCCTCTAAATTAATCCCGTCACCTTAACTACACCATAGCGTGGCCTTTGGCCTCGCCACGGGCCGTCTGTGGTCGTAGGCCTGGAGAAAAGACTTTTTCATTCAAACCTCTTTTCAGAACTCGGTGAACCTTTTTTGTACCATGCTTTCCTTCTGTGTTTTTCCCGCTCCCCCTTTCTTGATTAATCTCTTTTTATCTTTGTAGCCGTCTCTTTCATTTTACTTTGATTTGCTCCAGAAATTCTTCCTCTTTCTTTCAGTTTTCTTCTCGTTGATAGGAGCTTTTCTCTCGAGGCTGCTTGTGTTCCGTTTTCAGTGAGATAAACTTTATTCTCGCAGTTGCCAACTGGAAAAAAGCTAAATAGTTTTCTTTAACCTCTCTTTGGCTTTCCTTGTGTAGCACCCCTCCCCCCACCAAAAACCCGAAAACCCGACACCGTCAGGATTTTGAAACTGCTTTTTTTTTTTTTTTTAATGGAAATCTCACCCGGAGGTATATATAAATCTCTCAACCGAGGTGAAGTGGATTTAATACATTTTTATCATCGCTTGCTACTTTTGTGATTGACATGTTGCTGAACGAGCGGGCAGTTTTTATGAAGCAACAGTTGATAAATACCTAAACAGATTTAGTCACCTCTGAGAGTTGTTAGTGTTAAATGATCTCAGCTGGGGATTTTTCCTTTGTCGTGGAGCTTCCCCGACAGCATTCTCCTTTGTTTTTCAAAGTATTCTCAGAAGAGGTGATTTTGTCTTTGTTGCTTTTTTCGAAAAGAAGAAAAGGCCTGATGAGTTTTTGACCTTTTGTTTTTATTCTTAGCATACTGGCGATTTGAGAACTCCATGCGTTAAAAATACAATTTTAGGTTTCTTTCTGCAACTTTTTAGATGTTACAGTTGTTATGAAGAAAATGGAATCCATTATTTTTTCACTGAAAAGTGTTTCCGTTTTTAATCTGTGTGAGAAACATAGTCACACTTATTTCTTAAGAGATTCGTAAATCTCTTTTTGCTAGTTTATCTGATAATCTGTTATCTTGAGTGTCTTTTTAATAGGATGCAAGAATTAGTGGGTGTCCCTTGTTTTTTGAAAGATTATAGATTAATATTCCCTAAAAAACTTAGTCTCATAGGCTTTATGGAAATTATTTTTTCCCCTTGCCTCTTTACTAGAAATATGACAGCCAGCAGCATATTGGATTAAGCACTGATCATTTTTTATAATGTCTTTAAATTTAAGATTCTTACATGATTGTGAAATTTTTAATTTCAGAAACTGCCAGAAATATCTGGGAACTTAACCTTTTTATTACGTTGATTTGGGAATGTCAAATAATGAAGACAACCTCAGCTTTCTCAGGCCAGTCTACAAAAGCAGGTAGTTAAATTGTACTAGCTTGGGGACAGGGGACCAACCGTTGCAGGATAAATAATGAAGGAAATTTTATTCACTTATTGAATGCTTATGATTGCCAGGTTCTGTGTTAAATGCTTTACATGCTTGTTTAATCTTCATCAGAACTCTGCAGTAAAGGGTCCATTCTGCAGCTCAGGAAAAGCTAAGCTTAAAAAGTTTAAATAACTCATCCAGGGTCATATACCTTTTTGTTCATCATCCTGCAATTCTGCTGTCCTCAACTCTTTAACTCTTACCGCTAAATGTGCTTTGTATTCTTCACTAGAACACCCCATCCAAGAACTCTTCCCCAAAGTGTAGTCCATGTTGTAACTGCCTATTATCTTCCTTGCTTCTACCTTCCTCAACCAAAATTCCCCGTTCTTCCAGTGAAACCAGTCTTGATTAAACATGAGTAGGTGTAAATCATTGTTTTACCAGTAATGTTTTGTTTTACCAGCAATGTTTTTACTTTTTATATAAAATATTTGTTTTAAAGACCTTGCAAGTCAGGGTCTTTCAATATGTTCTTAGCACAGTGTCTAGTCTACGGTAAGTGATCAATAAATTTGTTTTAAAAGCCGGTACAATTCCAAGCAATGATTCAAGATTTTATTCATTCTTGAGGAAAAGATAGTCTGAATCTCAGTATCACCTGTGTACGTAAATGGATCAGAGGAGATAACTTCATTTGCCACAGATGAGCATTCAGCATTAAATTAGAGATTGCCAGTGTTCAGTTCCTTGTCAGCAGGACTTTGGAGACATATTGTGAGAAGTGGTTTGATTTTGGGAATATTTTGAAAATAGACCAAAAGGAATTACCTATAGACTGGATGTGGGGTGTGAGAATGAAGTCAATAATAAGTAGGTTTGCTTACAAGTGTGTAGTATCAGTCATCTAAAATGTTAGTTTGTTGGGTGGGGGGCTGGCTGGCTCAGTCAGTAGAACATGTGGACTCTTGATCTCCGGGTTGTAAGCTCAAGCCCCACTTTGGGTGTAAAGATTACTTAAAAATAAAATTAAAAGGTTATTGCAAAATATAAGTAAAAATGAGAACAGTCTTGAGAACATGGATGTCTTAGGATGTCGGGGCATAACATTACATACATTTGTTCAGGCTGGTTTATGTATATGGTCTGATCTCCCAAGTGAAGGAGGTACCACCTAATGAAATATGGCGGTTTCAGCTATCAGAAAAGTCACAGTTGTTACTAACAGTAAGGCTATGATGCTGGTGTACCATTTGCTGTTGTACATAATTTCATAATTAGTGAAAGACATACACATTTACCCCTGAATTAGAGTAATTATTTATAGAATACTTAAAATGTTTGAGGCAGGGCTCTCCACACTAGATATATAGTATGAGTAAAAATGAAAATCTACCCCCCCCCCTTTTTTAAGAGTTTATTTAAGTAATCTCTACACCCCACCTGGGTCTCGAACTCACGACACCACGATCAAGAGTCGCATGCTCCTCTGACTAAGCCAACCAGGCGCCCCACTGAAAATCTCCACCCTTAAGGAATTTGTCATTAGATAAAATCCTGTTTATGCTTTTCACTCATTTTCACAGAAGCTTCATATCAAATTCTGCATTTTTATACAATGACTGCAGCTCAAAACTCAATACAGCATTCTGCTTTGTAAATCTTTACTGTCAAATTTTCTAGAGCTATGCTAATAAAAATGAATATTTTTAATGTTTTGGATTCCAATTTTGTAACTATTTGAACTTATCACCTTCAAAAAAATGTATTAAATTGATGTGAAATCCTATCCCTGGCAGAACTATCAAGTGTTAACTGGTAGCATTGGTGACTTTTACATTGAATCTTCCCAGGTAGCTTTTTATTTTGAAAAATTAAAAACCAGAGAAGTAACAAAATACTATGTTGTGGACTTAGGTACCCTTTGTGTGCTAATACAAGTTGTGTGCTAATAACCAATTGCTAATAGCCGAATTTGCCTCATTTAGGTATATTCTTTTGATGAACCATTTGAAAAGATGTGACACTTCAGGCCTAAGTACTTTACCATATATTTCCTAAGAACAAGACCATTTTCTCTCTCTCTCTTTTTTTTAAGATTTTATTTATTTGACAGAGAGAGAGAACGAGTAGGCTGAGCGGCAGGCAGAGGGAGAGGGAGAAGCAGGCTCTCCGCTGAGCAGGGAGCCCTATCTGGGGCTCTATCCCAGGGCCCTGGGATCATGATCTGAGCCGAAGGCAGCCGCTTTAACCGACTGAGCCACCCAGGTGCCCCAAGACCATTCTCTTATATAACCACAATAAAATTGTGGTATTAAGGAGACTACATTGATACAATATGGTTAGCTAATGTACAGTCTGTATTCATATTTATCCAGTTACCCAAGGAAGACATTTTATAGTCCATGGAAGTCTATTTGTTTCAACAGTTAATTCTCTTGTACTCCTCTCTTTACTTTGCAGTTCTGCACAAGATTGGTACATAATCTGTGGTGATATAATAAATACCAACATGGGATACTTTAATCCGTGCTGTTAACAAGAAGTCCATGGAACAGCCAAAAAGGGATATTTTAATTTTTTTTTTTTTAAGCATTTTGAAAAGTTTAAACTTGCATAAATGTAAGAAAATTACATTTTTGTTTAGTGGTCCAATATACATGACAGGGAACCTTGGCTTGTTTTTTCTCCAGTATAAATTTTTTTATCAGTTGGGATTTTTTTTTTTTTTTTTTTTTTTTTAGATTTTATTTATTTGACCAGAGAGAGACACAGCAAGAGAGAGAATACAAGCAGGGGGAGTGGGAGAGGGAGAAGCAGGCTCCCCACCAAGCAGGGAGTCCGATGCGGGACTGGATCCCAGGACCCTGGTATCATGACCTGAGCCGAAGGCAGATGCTTAAAGACTGAGCCACCAGGCGCCCCGGTTGGCATTTCTTTTAATGCAAGGAACAAAAAAATTTAAGCATAAAAGCTATTTATAAAAAGATATTGGACACTCCCACATTTGCAGGAAGGTTATGGAACCTGGCTTAGAAAATGTTCAGGAAAATGAGACAGCTGTCAGGCCCACAGTCCTTATCAAGCCACAGACTATCCCAGAAAGGGTGTTACTACCACATCCACTGAGGACCAGATACCACCACAGCTTCCACTTTCACTGGACATGGGACTCCACTGCTGTTTGCCACAAAACTGTATTTTCTTCAGTCTCTTGCTCCTTTAAGCCCTCTCTTTGTCTTCTATGTTCAGGTCCGGTTTCTCTAATCAACCTAACCTAGATCACATGTAAGGGAGACTACAAAACCATATCAAGCCTTTTCAGCTTCTGTAGAGAAGTGAGCCTCTGCCATAGAGTGAGGATTTCTCTAAAAATAAGATGTTTGGCAGCACCCCCCAAAAAATCCACTACACCTGTAACAAATCTGTGCTGTTAATAGGAAATCCTTTAGCTTCAAAAATAGAATGTAACAAAGTATGGAACAGCTAAAGAAACATATATACATAAAGATGAGAATTAACTTTGTATAGTGCATTCTACAAACTGTAAGAAACTTGTTTATTTTTCCATTGAAAGTATGGTGAGGGGGCGCCTGGGTGGCTCAGTCATTAAGCCTCTGCCTTTGGCTTAGGTCATGATCCCAGGGTCCTGGGATTGAGCCCTGCATTGGGCTCCCTGCTCAGCAGGAAACCTGCTTCTCCCTCTCCCACTCCCCCTGCTTGTGTTCCCTCTCTCGCTGTATCTCTGCCAAATAAATAAATAAAAATCTTTAAAAAAGAAAGTATGATGAGTATAAAAAGAATCTGCAGTTTTCAAATTTGGGCTCTCCGTTTCAGATTAATATTTATTTAGCAGATAGATTTGGAAAGTAGTAACATAAAGTTGCTTCTAAAAATGTGACATAGGTATTAATGATTAACTTACTGGTAAAAAGCAAAATTCTAATGGATTGCTTTTATTTGCTTGAGGAGGGAAAAGAGATTTTGTCATTTGATTTCTTTGATATAAAAATGTTCTATGTATTACTTGTAGTTTATTGTAATGGTGTTGAAGGTTGAGAGCAAGTTGTTTGTGAAACTTCCCCTGAAGAGCTTTTCTCTAAACAGGTATATGTAGAGTTAATTTATAGAGGCTCCTGGAGCTTACAATATACATAACAGGTCACATTAAATAAATAATTGTAAAGTAATACAAATCCTAGTGCTTTTTAATGTAGCTTTTTTAAATTACATATCTTCAAGTAGGTAATATCACTCAAAATATTTCTCAGAAAATTAGACAATTTTGCGAAGAGTAAAAGAATTTCCATTCCCTAAATACTGACCACTTGTCACTAGATTATCTAGCTTTAGCGAAGTAGATGTTAGAAAGAGCCATTTTTTGGGGTGCCTGGGTGGCTCAGTCGTTAAGCGTCTGCCTTCGGCTCAGGTCATGATCCCAGGATCCTGGGATCGAGTCCCACATCGGGCTTCTTGCTCAGCCAGGAGCCTGCTTCTCCCTCTGCCTGCTGCTCTACCTGCTTGTGCTCTCTCTCTCTCAAATAAAATCTTAATTTTAAAAAAAAGCCGTTTTTTTCATTTAGACATATGTAATTCTGAGATTTTCTTATAGGTCTAAGAGTCAGGTGAAAATAGACATGGAAGAGTTGCAGGGATAGTACAGAGTTCTCATATAACCTTCACTCAGGTTCCCTTAATGTTGACATCTTACATAACCATGGTATACTTACCAAAAGTAAGAAATTGGGCGCCTGGGTGGCTCAGTTGGTTAGGCAACTGCCTTCGGCTCAGGTCATGATCCTGGAGTCCCGGGGTCGAGCCCTGCGTCAGGCTCCCTGTTCAGGGGGGAGTCTGCTTCTCCCTCTGACCCTCCCCCTTCTCATGTGTTCTCTCTTTCTCTCAGATAAATAAATAAAAATCTTAAAAAAAAAGTAAGAAATTGACATTGTACGATACTATTAACTACAAGGTTTATTCCAATTTCCCCAGTTTTTCTGCTGATGTCCTTTTTCTATCCTGGGATCCAATCCAAGATACTACATTGCATTTCGTTGTCTTATCTCTTTACTCTCCTTTAATATGTGAGGGAATGCCTTTCATGACTGTGGCACTCTCTCGAGAGGGTAGTGTTTCTTCACTGTACAGTGACTTTTTTTTCTTCTTCAACACTTAATTAGAATTGAGTCACTAAGACTAACCTACACTCAAGAAAATGTAAATTAAGCTTCACTTCATAGAGGGAGGTTTGGACATATGTTAAAAAAAACCAATTCATTGGTTAAAACCAATCATTAAATATTTTAGTGGAGGTACTCTGAGGCTCTGCACATATCCTATTTCTCGTTAAAATTTGCACCAACTAAAAGATCCACGGGTGGATCTCACCAGTAGAAGTTCTTATTGTGCTGGCTTAATGGTGATTTCATTCCTTCTACATTTATTAATTAGAGTTCTCCAAGAAAAAGTTAACTCCTCTCCCCAAATCTAGGTTATAGTCAAGGATTAGTCATTGCATTTGGTTGTCGGTGTCTTTCAGATTTCTTTTAATCAAGAACAATCCTCTCTTGGGGTGCCTGGGTGGCTCAGTCGTTGGGTGTCTGCCTTCAGCTCAGGTCATGATCCCAGGGTCCTGGGATCGAGTCCCGCATTGGGCTCCCTGCTCCATGGGGAGCCTGCTTCTCCAACTCCCACTGCTTGTGTTCCCTCTCACTGTGTCTCTCAAATAAATAAAATCTTTAAAAAAAAAACCAGTCCTCTCTTTTTAAAAATTTTTAGGGGGCGCCTGGGTGGCTCAGTCATTAAGCGTCTGCCTTCGGCTCAGGTCATGATCCCAGGGTCCTGGGATCGAGCCCTGCATTGGGCTCCCTGCTCCGCGGGAAGCCTGCTTCTCCCTCTCCTGCTCCCCTTGCTTGTGTTCCCTCTCTCGCTGTGTCTCTCTCTGTCAAATAAATAAAATCTTTAAAAAATAAAAATTTTTAGGACAATTTTAATTTTTTTTTTTAAGATTTTATTTATTTGCGAGAGAGAGAATGAGAGACAGCATGAGAGGGAGGAGGGTCAGAGCGAGAAGCAGACTCCCTGCTGAGCAGGGAGCCCGATGCAGGACTCGATCCCAGGACTCCAGGATCATGACCTGAGCCGAAGGCAGTTGCTTAACCAACTGAGCCACCCAGGCGCCCTAAGACAATTTTTTTAAGAGATCAAGTTGTCTTACATAATATTCCACGTCTGAATTTGTATAATTTTTTTTTTTAAAAGATTTTATTTATTTGACAGAGACACAGCAAGAGAGGGAACACAAGCAGGGGGAGTGAGAGAAGGAGAAGCAGGCTTCCTGTTGAGCAGAGAGCCCAATGCAGGGCTCGATCCCAGGACTCTGGGATCATGACCCGAGCTGAAGGCAGTTGCCTAACGACTGAGCCACCTACGTGCCCCTGTATAATTGTTTTATATACCCGATATTCTATAAACTTTTTTTTAAGATTTTATTTATTAGAGAGGGAGAAGCAGGCTCCCCACTGAGCAAGGAGCCCGATGTGGGACTCGATCCCAAGATCCTGGGATCAATACCTGAGCTGAAGGCAGACACTTAACCAGCTAAACCACTCAGGCATCCCCCAATATTCTATAAACTTAGGTTTAAATTTAAGCTTGATTAGATTCAAGTTAGACCCTTTTTATTTGAATAGTTCATAGGTGATGTTGTATAATATACATTGTACACGCAAATGTCCATCCATAAAATGATTTTAAGTTTGATCACTTGCTCACAGAGGAGGAACAGCCAAAGCTTTCTCTTTTAAGGTAGAATTTTCTCCTTGCGGTGTTCAGTAGTCTGTGTAATAACTTTGGCACCTTGCAAATAACCATGTTCACACCAATGATTCTTGCCTGAATTAATCATTTCAGTAGGGCTTATGCATTGTTTACTAATTTAACTCTCTCTACACTTATTGACTAGCATTTATCTGTAAGTTCCCTCATTAGAGTTATTAGTTTATACTACACTGGGGACTCCTGGGTGACTCAGTGGGTTAAGTGTCTGCCTTTGGCTCCAGTCAGGATCCCAGGGTCCTGGGATTGAGTCCCGCATCGGGCTCCCTGCTCAGCGGGGAGTCTGCTGCTCCCTCTGACCCTGCTCCTGTGCTCACTCTCTCTCTCTGACAAATAAAATCTCTAAAAAACAAAAAAACTATGCTATCCCTTAAAAAAAAAAAAAATTATACTGCACCAGAGTTTCTACTCAAAGCAAGATAAATGCTTAATTCTTTCCCTTTAATTACAGATACTCAGAATAAGGACATGATGTAATAATAGCCTCCAATACTAGAAAAATTGTTGGGTATTTAGATGTTGCAGTTGATTTTTGAGTATCATTACTCTACCAGATCTTTAAATTACTCTACCATGATCTACGTATCATTACTCTACTTATTCATTGTTCTTAAGACTCATCCCTTCTTCCTTTGCCATTTTAACCTGTTCCAATGCCTTCATAGTAAGCACTCAGTATATGTCTCTTGAATGGCTAAGTGGAAGGGAGGAATTGGATCCATACTTTCAGGCGTGCGTGGATGTTTATTTTTCTGGGGAGAAAGTCTACTATTCCCCCCCGTTTGTGCTCTCTCCCTCTCTCTGTCAAATAAATAAATAAAATCTTAATATATATGTGTGTGTGTATATATATATATATATACATATATATATATAGTGTAAACCAAAGTATACCTAAATTGGATAGTGTAAGGGGAATTGTGTGGATTAAAAATTGAGGAAATTTTAGTGTTCTCAGTAATACTGTAGAAGTAGAAATAATTGCAAAGCTTCCTAGGATTGATTGTACAAAATGTTCTATACATCTAATGATTTCATTTGAGATTTAAAAAAATTTTTTTAAAGATTTTATTTTTGTGAGAGAGCGAGAGAGAGCACATGCATGGGGGGGGGGCAGGATGGGCAGAGGGAGAAGCAGACTCCCCGCTGAGCACAGAGCCTGACGTAGGGCTCCATCCCAGGACCCTGGGATCATGACCTGAGTCAAAGGCAGACGCTTAACTAACTGAGCCACCCAGGCACCCTCATTTGAGATTTTTTTAAAGCATATCTTCCTAAGGTGAGCCTACCGACTTAGAAACATCAGGTTTAATTTGCAAAACCTTGACTAAACACACACACACACACACAAGATTCCCCTTTACTAGTGATGTCAATGTAATTACAAGTAGCGTGTCATACATCTGCTTTGAAAGAAATTTTGAAGTTTTGGCAAACTTTTAGAATCTGTTCCCGGTGGTGTGTAGTTTAAGGCAGAGATCTGCCTGTTACCAAAATTTCTTTTTCAGTAAGCAGCTTTAGAAACTGATGCAAAAGAAGCAAATTTAAAATGGTAAGTTGTTTTTCTTTGTGTTTCAGATATGTCGGCAACCTTTCCAGAGATGTGACAGAAGCTCTAATTCTCCAGCTCTTTAGCCAGATTGGACCTTGTAAAAACTGCAAAATGATTATGGATGTAAGGGTATTTTACTTAGTTAACTTTCTTCTTTTTTAATAGATTAGTTAAATCCATTACTTCCAGGAACTCCCTCTATTTTTTTAAAGAATATTTTTTTTAAGTATGCTCTATGCTCAGCATGGGGTTCAAACTCATGATCCCGAGGTCAAGGGTCGCATGCTCTACCAACTGAGCCAGCCAGGGGTCCCTCTTCCAGAAACTCTTAAATTAGTTTATACAGGGGTGCCTAAATGGCTCAGTAGGAACAGCATGGGACTCTTGATCTTGGGATCATGAGTTCGAGCCCCACGTTGGGTGAAGAGATTACTAAAAAAAAAAAGTAACTTAAAAACTGCAGGGTCATTCATTTAAAAAAAAAGTAGTTTAGGGGGCACCTGGGTGGCTCAGACGTTGAGCATCTGTCTTCGGCTCGGGTCATGATCATGGGGTCCTGGGATCAAGCCCCACATCGGGCTCCCTGCTCGGCGGGAAGCCTGCTTCTCCCTCTCCCACTCCCTCTGCTTGTGTTCCTGCTCTCGCTGTCTGTCTCTCTCTGGAGTAAATAAATAAAATCTTTAAAAAAAAAAAAAAAAGTATACAGTCTAAATTCCTAGTAATTTTAGTGAATTTAAGTCAGTCTTAGCCACTGAGTTTAACTTACTTTACTAATAAATAAAGGAGGAAGAGAAGAGAACTAATTATTTTTAGAGCAAATAAGAACTATATGTAGGCTCTTGTTTTAAGGTGCATTGATGTATCAGAATTGTTTTATATGTGGTATCAGTTGATTGGCTAAGTTACTACAATTACATTAGGAAATTGGGTTAAAAATAATATACTGTGAAAGTGTTTGTGTGTGTTGAAAGCGTTTTTAACTTTTAAATGTTATGATTCAAGCTTTTCTTGCATTGTGGCAATTCCCATTCATCTGTAATTGCTGTTAACCCTGAATCATAGCATGTATAAAAAGACAAGTCTAAATTCCAGTCTATTCATACTGTTGGACTGATGTTCTTAGTTACGAATTTTATACTCTCTGGAGTATAAAGGCTGATAGTGTGAATGCTTAGATCTTTTTATCAAAGAAGTGCAGTCTTTTCCGAGTACAAATTAAGTAAAATTAAGACTTTTTCATTTGATTATGCGGAAGTGTAAGTTACTTTGTGTAACATTAATGCCCGCCAACACTCACCTTTGTAATAGAATTACCATTAAGTGTAGCATTAGTTTGAATTATGCAGTTTTTTTAACATTTTTATATTCTTTAATTTTTTTTAAGATTTTTAAAAATTTATTTAATTTATAGAGCAAGTGTGAGAGAGAGGGAGAGAGCGCAGAGCCCACCATGGGGTTGATCCCAGGACACCAAGATCATGACATGAGTAGGTTGCTTAACCGACTAAGCCACCCAGGTGCCCCTCTTTAATGTTTTTAAAATAAAATGATTGTCTCAATATTATAAATTTTGTGGTTGCCTCCTTACTCTAACATTCTTAAAAATCATTGCCAGTGACTTCTTTAAACGATTAATTGTCCTTGAAACAAAATAGTAATTTCTTTATTCTAGTGTCATTGTAGTCTTTTGAATTAGTTTCCTATTTTAACAATTCTGCTTAGGAGTTTATGGAAAGAATTAAAAAATGGACTCAGGGGCGCCTAGGTGGCTCAGTCGTTAAGCGTCTGTCTTCGGCTCAGGTCATGATCCCAGGGTCCTGGGATTGAGCCCCGCATCAGGCTCTCTGCTCCATGCAAAGCCTGCTTCTCCCTCTCCCACTCCCCCCGCTTGTGTTCCATCTCTTGCTGTGTGTCTTTCTCTGTCCAATAAATAAATAAAATCTTAAAAAAAAAAAAAAATGGACTCAAAGTCATTTTGTATTTTGCAGATAGGTGTAAAATATGGGGTGTTTTTTCTGCTGCTTTAATTTACAATAAAGCATCCAAGCTGCACTTACCAGACCTCAACTACTTGGAACACCAGAAAAGAGGAGAATTTTTAAAAGACTATAGGCAAGGGCGCCTGAGTGGCTCAATTGGTTAAGCAACTGCCTTCGGCTCAGGTCATGATCCTGGAGTCCCTGGATCGAGTCCCGCATCGGGCTCCCTGCTCGGTGGGGAGTCTGCTTCTCCCTCTGACCCTCCCAACCCTCCCCCCCTCTCATGCTCTCTCTCTCTCTCTCAAATAAATAAATAAAATCTTAAAAAAAGAAAGACTATAGGCAAAAAATTGATGTCCGAAAGGCCACATTCTAAAACCTATTCTAAAAACTTTGTTTACCAGAAAACCTCTTCAGTTTTCAGAGCCTGAAATAGGTTTAAGAAAGTTGGCTGGTATTTTCAGCTACTTAGCAAGTTAGAAGCAGCAAGGATATGTGTACATTTATAGCAGTAAAAGGTAACATTTAACAGGGAAGGGAGAGGAAAGATCATTAAAAGCCAGTACTGTGACTTGAGAGCATAAGAGTCTAGGCAAACTTAATTAACATCCGTAACGTAAAGAAATGATTATATGATGAGGAATGTGTGTGTAGTTTCTATATGCATCCATCCATAATTAGGATACTTAATCATTAATACAAGATTAAATTATATGTAGTATTATAGTATAACTTGTTGATAGTATTCTTTAAAAACTGCATTTTTTTTAAGTGTTTACTTCCTTATCTAAAGATTTACTTGTGGAATGGACCCCTTCATTTTCCTTGGCCTGATATTTGAGATATATAAAACTTCACATAATTTTAAGATAATGGGAGTATACAACTTAAATTTGGCTTTTGTGTTTCTTCAACAGACAGCTGGAAATGATCCATACTGTTTTGTGGAATTTTATGAGCATCGTCATGCAGCTGCAGCACTAGCTGCTATGAATGGGCGGAAGATAATGGGTAAGGTAAGCTGTCATATTTAAAGAAGGTGACTTGAAATTTTTAAGTTGTATACAATTTTGTTTACTATTTATTTATTTATTTATTTATTGAGAGAGCGCACAAGCGGGGGTGGCGGGGATGGCAGAGGGAGAGAATCCCAAGCAGGCTCCACGCTCAGTGCAGAGCCCAACATGATCTCACAACCCTGAGATCATGACCTGAGCCAAAATCAAGAATCGGACACTTAACCAACTGAGCCACCCAGACGCCCCCAATTTGATTACCTTTCAGAAGCATTATATCACTTTATAGCAGGTCACATTTAATATTTAAAAGATGGAATAAAGCTTTTTAGAGGGCATGTTTATGTTGGTATTCTTCAGGATGCCTCACACATGGTAAATACTAAAATATTTGTTGAATTACTCAAGCTTGGATGAAACCTCTAGAACTTGGGATACTAATGGGGAAGAATAAAAAGAAAAATGATTTTTACTTTAGATAAGAAAAGTTAGTTGAATGTTAACACAGAAGTATGATTAGGATTTGCCAACATTTGAGAAAGTGTAGGTTAACCTAAAGAAAAAAAAAGAAACCTTTAAAAAAAAAAAAAAAAGTGTAGGTTACAAGGTAAGTATTGAAACTTTGACCAGAACTGTTATCCTCTTGAATGTTTCATCTCCAACATATGCCTTCCTGTGTGTTTATAGATGCAAATCTTGTAATATCTGATTTTGAACTTTATTTTTATGGAGTATAAATGTAGAAACATTTTTTTAGGAAGTCAAAGTGAATTGGGCAACAACCCCCAGCAGTCAAAAGAAAGATACAAGCAGTAAGTATATTTTATACTCTTTGAACATTTGTTTTTATTGTACACAGTAGTTTTATTGTAAAGCATATAAACATCGTACATGTTTGCAGTAATGTTTTGATCGTTATCCTAAGATATGATTGAATGTGTTTGTGTTAATAAATTTAAGAACAAATCTAATCTTTGTCATCAGGTAGTACCGTTGTCAGCACACAGCGTTCACAAGGTAATTGTATCTTCTTAAACATAAAATGAAATCTCTTGAAAGGGTATTCACTAACCACTTGAAGTTTTTTTGTTTGATATTGGGGGGAGGTGGGAGGGAGGGGGTCGTATTTCTATTTGTCTCTGTGGCAATATTTTTCCCCCTTCTTCCCCGTGTTGACCAAATGTGGCTTGTCCACTACTTTGGTGCTATTTCAAGCTCTCTGACCCCCATGGTAGCAGCTGATGCCTTTGAAATACTTTCACCAACTAAAGGGCAAGATACCCTGCTTCCTTGAGGTCACGATCTGTGCTTCAAACCAGATCTTCTGATTGCTTGAGTTGCTCCTGAAACTCTGTTTCCCAAGTGGCAACCCAATATGTTGCTTAAGGCCTGCCAAATGGGGGTAACTTTTCTTTCCAAATATACTTTGTCAAAGTTGATGTATGTGTTCCTTTTAAAGTGTTGATCCAACTATTTTGTATTTTTAAAGTGTTTCTTTTTTTGAACGTTGTCTTTTTTAAAAAAAACTTCACATATGGGATCGTTATTTCTCTCCAATGCTTTTTTAATGGCTCTGATATAAAGTGAAGGGATTACTGTTTTCATTCTGTTGCCTTCAGTCTTAGTTCACTTGCACATGGATTCACATAAACTGAATGGTGTAATGTCTGGGCAACCAAAACTGTTGGCTTTTGAGAAAACTGTCAAATACTTTAACATCAAACTGTTGCAATGCAAGGTATTTCTTTGATTGTTCTTCAAAAAATATGGTTAAACCAAGTATATCATGTAGCTAGCTTCAGTCAGTTGTCTTAACTGAGGCAAATCTAGTCTACATAACTCACAGTACCACTATTTTATTTTAATTTTAAAACCTTAATGTAGTGGTAAACTGGATAAATGTAAATAATCACTATTAAAATGGTAATTAAGTCATTAATTTTTTTGCAAAGTTTGTTAAATATTATTTATTTTCTTAGGCCAGTATAATAATTGGCTGTAAATAGAAATATAACTGTCAGTTTCCAGTTAGATATATCAGTCTTTAAGAGAGTCTTTCCTATATTACCACCTTCATTCATTATGTGTAAAATTGATAAGATCTGTATAGATATAGGATAGTGTTTTACTTAATCCATAAATTAAGATTATTTTATTGAATAAATTTTAGTATATTTTAAATTCTAAAATTTTATTTTTCTTTTCAATCCCCCTTCCTTCCCCTTATAAGATCATTTCCATGTCTTTGTTGGTGATCTCAGTCCAGAAATTACAACTGAAGATATAAAAGCTGCTTTTGCACCATTTGGAAGAATATCGTAAGTAACAGAGGATAAATTTAAACTGATTTTAATTAGAAACAGGCTTATGTAGAAGTAATTTGAAAATCTGTTATGAATTTTAACCCTTCAATATAATTCATTATGTTGTTTAGAGACTATTTAAGCCATTAACAGCCAAAGATTGTTTTCCCATTGATAAATCTTTGGTCTTCAATTATTTTAAAATCCTTTTTCAGTTAGCATTAGCTCCTAAAAGACAAATTTGCTATTGTACATATTTCTTATGTAAGTGTCTTGCTTAGCTTGGTCATAATCTTTAGTAACCTTTTGCTGTGACTAAGGAATTTAGACCCTTGGGACACTTCTATGATACCATGCATTTTGTGTTAATATATTTTAACAAAAAGAAACCTTAACAATTCAACCTAAAAAGCACAGTTGTTAAATATTAATCCCCAGCTGTCTACCCTTTTGTTGTTGTTGTTACTGTTAATAATAATGCCTTTTAGTATTTTGTGGAGCACTGTCTTGCTTGCATTTGTTATTAATCATATAGTTTAGGCCCTTTGTAAGTAGCTCGCTCAAGGTAGTGTTCATCAAAAGAATTTTAATATTTTGAAAGGCATGCCATAATAGAGCAAGAATAAGTTGATTATAGTATTTTCTTAGAAGTACTTGTTGAATTTAGAAAACAGAATTTTTGGGTTTCTGGTTGCTTTTTTATTGTTGTTCCAGCTAGAAGAGTAGTAAAAAGGAAACTTTAGCTTTGGTTTGGTTTGAGGAACAGAACAACAGCAGAGATGAGAAGGTGAGGAGACTGGAAAGTAAATGCCAATAGTATTGGTGGTAAATTTGGGGAGTTTTTATTTGAAGAGTTGTGGTTCATTGGTAGGAGGACAGAAATGAACAGTGACCAAGGAATGGCCCTAAGTAGAGGCTAACTTTAAAGGCAGTCAAAAGATTAGGGTTTATAAATGGACTCTCTTGTTGGGCAACATTTTTCTTTGTCTGTGAGAACCAATTAGGAAAATAAAGTTCTAGTTTCTTGATTGTTCCTTTTAATCTTAGGGTTTTGATGATGGTTAGCTTGCTTTCAAATACCTAGACAGGAAGGTGTTAACCTCTGGCCTCTCAAAAGCTCTATAAATCTCTGTGTACAGAATTTTGTGTTTGTTTTCATTTTGGTGTGGAGTATCTTTGTAAGTTTTATCCTATTTTCAGAGTAGTCACAGGACCATAAAAGGATTAAAGAAGGATAAAAGAACCCTGATCTAGATCTTTGCTGCTTCTTCCTTAGAGAATTCTTTCAGAAATAAGTAAGACTTAAATATAGTTCAAGGCTAACATATCCTGAAACTTAACTTTAAGAAGAAAAAAATTTTCTAACATTTTAACAGATTCAATAGCTATTTTATTAAATGCTTTGATTTTGATTGAAGTAGCTTTTCTGAAAACGTGGGGATTTTAGTTTGGGATTAGATAAAGATTGTTTAACAATCAGTGAGTTTAAGTTAAATGATATTCCAATTTTAATAATGACTTTTTAATCATGGATCAGTAATTTCTTTTTGTTAAATATGTTGGTATCATAATTATAGCCTAGATTTTTCTTATCAACCATGATTATAGATGTATATATATATTTTTTGGTAAGGCCTTTATAATTTATGGATTATAATTTTCAGTGGAGGTAATGTATATAATGTCTAAGTTTTCGGCTACCCAAGGAGTTAGTGTTTCTAAATTTAAAAGAACGATTTTCAGTTGGTAGCATCATTTCCTGATTTTTTTGTTAAAGGAGATAAATTGATAAATATATATTGAAAGGTTCTCATGATAGCCAGATATTCTCTGTAGAGATCCTCCAATAGTACTTAATTTATAGATGGTGTGCAGTAAATGGTGGCCTATTAAAATATTTAGTAGAAAAGATATAGTACTTTCCTGTCCTAATTTATACAGTTTATACTCTATTCCTTGAGTTTAGGGTAGTCTAACAAATTTTGGTATAGAAGTGAATCAGCTACCAAATTAAATGCATGTGTACCATACCGATAATTTAATAAGTATTTTTTCGTATTGAGAAGTGACTTGCATTAGTTTTCCCTTTTCACTACCACCTCTTTGTCATTTTGACCCTAAACACTTAATAAATCACTCCTAAATTAATCGAAATATGCTTATGTATACTTTAATATAAAATTATATTGCATGGCTTTCTGACTTGGGTTTTTGTTGTGAAAGTGCCTGTTTTGTTCATGTGTCCTGAGAGAACAAGCATTGTGACATACCTGGCTAACTTAAAAGCAGATTGCCTGTGAAGCACAATTTGAGTCCAATTTTTTGAGGTATGGAGTTTTAGCTATCATGGCTGGGTTTTTTTACTCAATCTCAAATAATAGGGCTCTGGTTATTTTGCAGAGTATCTCTGAAGAATGGACAGAATTGCCCTGGCTAACTACAAGCTACGGTTCACAGTGGATAAATGTTGGCGTGCTTTTTTACTTTCTGACTTTTTAAAATTTTGCTTTTATATCTTGTAGTTTCCAATCAATCTTATATGATTGCTATTTTAAAATTCAGTATAAAATCTTTTCTTATATAGTTTAAAACTAAAGTGTGTGTCTAGTGTTTTTCTTCAATGATTTAGCATTTCTGAAAACATCAAGTTCTCAATTTACCCATAGTCCAAAAGGGGGGTGTCGATTGATCTGAGAAAACAAAATAATTAATTTAGGAAATATACAGCTTTTCATTCTTTTAGTTTCCAGTTTTCTATTTTAATTTTTTTAATGATTAGGTAGTATATGGTGTCAAATAGAAAATTATCAGTTGCATGGTTAAAGAAAGCCATTCATCTAATGTGCCTGTGAACCCTATAAATGGTTAAGTAATTTCATATGAATAGCTGCTTTTACCATGCTTAATATTTAAGTTTAAAAACTTTCTGAAATGGGAGGCAGTTTTTGTACAATATATACATATATATTTAAGAAGTTACTGATTTGCATGTTTATTAAGCCTCATTTGCTAATACATGATAAATTTTATAGAATAAAAGGTGAATATGCATTAAAGGTTCATTTTAATGAAGATGAAACATAAAAATGAGTTGTGTGTGACATTCTCACTTGATATCCAGAGGAGACTTTGCAAACCTAAACTTCTGATTATTTCTGATTTCAGAGATGCCAGAGTGGTAAAAGACATGGCAACAGGAAAGTCTAAAGGATATGGCTTTGTCTCCTTTTTCAACAAATGGGTGAGCTCAATTCAAAAGTGCATGTGTGGTGCTTTAAGAGTAAAGACCAAAGATACTCATTTTGGGGCGCCTGGGTAGCTCAGTTGGTTAAGCCCTGCCTTCAGCTCAGGTCATGGTCTCAGGGTCCTGGGATCGAGTCCCTCATCAGACTCCCTGCTCAGCAGGGAGTCTGCTTCTCCCTCTGACCCTCCCCCCTCTCATGTTCTCTCTATCTCATTCTCTCTCTCTCAAGTAAATCTTAAAAATAAAAAAATAATAAAAAAAATAAAGATACTCATTTTGTTTTAATAATTATCTTTCATCTGCCACTTGCTCATTTCACTGATAATTAACACCTTCAAAAGAGGATACCTACAGAGATTACTAAAAAAATAAATAATCTTAAAAAAAATAAAAACAATAAAATGCTCCAATGGGTGGGGACTTTTTAGAAGTTATATACTAATGTATTTGAAAATGTCTTCTCATTTCTTTCATTTAACAATCATTTATTGAATACCAATTTGCATGGACTTGAAATTTGTGTTTTGCGGAGAAAAGGAAGGATAGTACAGTTTGTCAAATGAGAGGTGAGAATAGGGTATATACAGAAGGAAAAGCTTCATCTTCAGTATGTCAGTGGGATGAAATCTTTGGCATATCCTCCATACAATGTAATCATGTACTGTTGTTTTAAAAAATAAATATATACCATAGAAATCTTTCCATAGCTAGTACTTACGGAACAATAAAAGGAGTCTATAAATACTGATTATAGAAATATTTCTGTGGTAAATTAATTGAAAAGGCTCATTTGTGTAAAAAAGGGAGTGTTTATTTTTTGGGTATGTGTGTTCCTCTCACAGGGATAAACAAAAAACTTGCTGTGGAGTTTCCTGTTTGGGAGTTGGAAGTGAGCGGCAAATGGGGGACAGAGTGGGAAGCTTCTCACAGTATTGTACTGTTTGAAGTTTGAATCTTATAAATGTATTATAAGTTCAAATAAATGATTTACCTCTTTTAGTGTGATAACTAAGGTTCAAAACAATTAAATGTCAGGGATGCCACACTTCAAAAATACAGGGTTCGTGAAAGTGGGAGAATATATATATGCCTTGGAATATATACTAAGGTTTCGTTAACCTTAGATTTTAGTGTATTGCTTCTATGTTAGGACTGTCATTTGCCAAAGATAAGTTACAGAAACACTGCTGTACTTTCTGTGTAAGATTACCTTAGAGGGTAAAAAAAAGAATGCCTTAAAAAATGAGCCATTAGGAGAGCCTGACTGGCTCAGGATTGGAGTTCAAGACCCATGTTAGGCATAGAGAAATTTTTTAAGGGAAAAAAAAAAAGTTTAAAGAAAATGAGCTATTAAAAGTTTTTGATAGTATGGGGGCACCTGGGTGGCTCAGTCGTTGGGCATCTGCCTTAGGCTCGGGTCGTGATCCTGGGGTCCTGGGATCGAGCCCCACATCGGGCTTCTTATTCGGCGGGGAGTCTGCTTCTCCCTCTCCTACTCCCCCTGCTGTGTTCCCTCTCTCGCTGTGTCTCTGTCAAATAGATAAATAAAATCTTTAAAGAAAAAAGTTTTGGATAGTATGAAATGTATTTTAAAAAGATTTTCTTTAATAAACAAGGTATTTGAAATAGATACTGTATCCTTTCTTAATGGCTTTAGGTGAAGTTTATGACCATTGGTTATTGTGCCAGTTCCTTCTGACTTTTTTAAAAAAATATATGTTTGCAGTTAACACCAAATATCATCAGACTTTTTTTTACTAGTTCCTGTGTCTGCTTACATTGGAACTGTCTGGTTATTCCTTATATGAACTCTTACTATTACTATCCAGATACTTGCTATAACAGGTTGCAACCATTTTGCCCAAAATTTATTTTCCAAATAAGAAATTTGCCTTAAAAATGTTTACATGGCTTGCAAGTTTGGGTAAGAGAATGTAAAGTGCACTGCAATTATATCTCAGCTGTTCACATAGTAACATGGTATCTTGGGATCTAATGGTTTATTTTGTTGTTGTTTGTTTTTTTATTTGAGAGAGCGTGGATGGAGGGGAAGGGCAGAGAGAGAGGGAGAAGCAGACTCCCCACTGAGCAAGGAGCCTGACTTGAGGCTCAATCCCAGGACCCTGAGTTCATGACCTGAGCTGAAGTCAGACACTTGACTGACTGAGCCACCCAGGCGCCCTGGGATCTAATTGTTTAAATGTGTTGTACAGGGGCACCTCCCTAAACCATTCTCTTCCTAGTGCTAAGAATGGCCTTGTTAAAACATGTATCAGATCATGATAATCTCTTACTTAAAATCTTTTAGTTTTTTCTCTGGCACCCTTTTTAGCTCACTAGATTCCACTGAAACTAGTTGTCTTTAACATGGCCTTTTTTTTAAGATTTTATATATCTCTTGAGAGAGCGAGAACACGCACAAGCAGGGTGAGGGGCAGAGGGAGAAGCAGGCTCCCCACTGATCAGGGAGCCCGATACAGGGCTTGATCCCGGGACTGTGGGATTTTACCTGAGCTGAAGGCAGACCATTAACCGACTGAGCCACCCAGGTGCCCCAACATGCTTTTTTCAGATACATCCCAAACTCTTTCCTGCTGGAACACACTTCGCAATGCTTTTCTCTTCACAAGGGCTTTGTTCCCTGGAGTTTTGACTTGGCTAGCTCCTGTTCCTCTCAGTGTCAGCATACATGATATATTTTAGAGAGACCTTCCTTAATCATGCTGTCTGAAGTAGATCCCAAAGCCCATATTCTGTAGGTCATCCTTTTGTGTTATTTAATTTTATTTTTTTAAAAGACTTTATTTATTCATTTGATACAGAGGGAGAGCACAGGTAGGCAGAGGGAGAGGGAGAAGCAGGCTTCCCATTGAGCAGGGAGCCCAACGCGGGACTCGATCCCAGGACCCCGGTATCGTGACCTGAGCCGAAGGCAGACGCTTAACCGACGGAGCCATCCAGGCACCCCCCTTTTGTGTTTTTTAAATTTTTTTAAAATTTTTTATTTTTTAATGTATTTGAGAGAGAGAGTGCACAAGCAGGGGGATTGGCTGGCAGAGAGAGAAGCAGGCTCCCAGCTGAGCAGAGAGCCTGACATAGGGCTCCATCCCAGGACCCTGGGATCATGACCTGAGCCAAAGGCAGATGCTTAACCAACTGAGCCAGCCAGGTCCTCCCATCCTTTTGCTTCTGTCATGGCATTTACCACAATTTGTGATAAGTTTGTGGCCCCAAAAGAATGTCATCTCTGTGGCAGCCAAGACCATGTCTGTCTCATTAACCGGTGAATCCCTAGCACTTAATCTGCTGCCTAGAACATTGTAGCTATTCACTGTTTGCTTGTTGGATGAATGAGAAACCAAATATTGTCACAAGTTGGTTGGATTGTATAAAGTGAGATTTTCATAATAGTCTGAGTTATTACATGAACTTTATAATAGCTATCTCATAAGGGCTTTGGGGCTCTGAACTTTTTCAGGTAATTAACATTCCCAAAGTCTGATATCCAAATAAAAGAAAGATAATTTAAAAGCACCATTGCATTTTAGGAAACATATTGTATATTGTGTATTTTATAAAACATTTTCATTCAGTAGACATTTGTGAAAAGCAACTGAATTTTCTCTACTGCTAATGGTCTTTCAACATCAACTAATGGTGGCTTCTTTGTCATTTCTAATGTTGTGCGGAACAGGATGCTGAAAACGCCATTCAACAGATGGGTGGCCAGTGGCTTGGTGGAAGACAAATCAGAACTAACTGGGCAACCCGAAAGCCTCCAGCTCCAAAGAGTACATATGAGTGTAGGTGTATTGGAGAAG
This sequence comes from Neomonachus schauinslandi, assembly GCF_002201575.2. Lineage (NCBI taxonomy): Eukaryota > Metazoa > Chordata > Mammalia > Carnivora > Phocidae > Neomonachus > Neomonachus schauinslandi. Next base: position 51,756,380 of record NC_058412.1, read on the forward strand.
AAAAGGAAATGTGGAATTTTGGAGAAAAATACACTAGATTTTAAATGTTAGAGCTGTTCCCGGAGACTTATTGCAGAAATAGATGAGAAGCAAATCAAGACTACTGTTCAAAATGTACTTAGTTTTCATTTTTGTAATTTTAAATAATTAATGATATTGTCTTTAATGTCAAGTCTCCTATTAGAGAATATTGAGTAATTTTTTAGACGTTCTTGGGAGAGGTTTAATCCTCAATCAAATGTATTATGTATTATGCATTTTGGTCAAGGTAAAAATTACCATTATAGTAGTGTAGTTGATACTGCTTTTTTCTTTCTGAACATTTTATTTAATGAATTTAAAATATTAAACTTTTCCCTCCCCAGCAAACACCAAACAGCTATCATATGATGAGGTTGTAAATCAGTCTAGTCCAAGCAACTGTACTGTATACTGTGGAGGTGTCACTTCCGGGCTGACAGGTATGGGAGCCTTACCTGTGTGGCATTTTGAGGTTAATTTTTTAACTGAAAAGCTTAATGTCTGTAGGATTTTATATAACTTGGTGTGGTTTCTTTTTGTTTTTTATCTAACAGAACAACTAATGCGTCAGACTTTTTCACCATTTGGACAAATAATGGAAATTCGAGTCTTTCCAGATAAAGGATATTCATTTGTTCGGTATGGGTGGTTTTTTTTTAAAAAAAAACTTTTTCGGGCGCCTGGGTGGCTCAGTTGGTTAAGCGACTGCCTTCGGCTCAGGTCATGATCCTGGAGTCCCGGGATCGAGTCCCGCATCGGGCTCCCTGCTTGGCGGGGAGCCTGCTTCTCCCTCTGACCCTCCCCCCTCTCATGTGCTCTCTGTCTCTCTCATTCTCTCTGTCTCAAATAAATAAATAAAAATCTTTTTAAAAAATAAATAAATAAAAATAAAAATAAAAAAAAACTTTTTCCCCAAAAATCATTTTGAATATTTAACTTAGTAGTTTTCTTAAAAATGTACCTTGGTTGTAAAGAAATAGAAATTTCTCTAGCATTTAGCAGTATTTGCCACTGTGTTTTAGTGGCTCCTTCCTTGTAACCACAAGATCAATAAAACATTCTCTGTTAAAAGAAGTTTCTTCAGAACTACAGGATTTTTGGGAAAATATACCAAAGAAAATATACCATCTTACTCTTTTGTGTGAAGTGCCTCTTACACCTCAGGCTCAGCTTGATTTTTAAAAATGGGTTTTATTCATAAGTACCTTAAACAGTTTATATTGGTGATTCTTAATATTCTTTTCAATAGGTTCAATTCCCATGAAAGTGCAGCACATGCAATCGTTTCTGTTAATGGAACTACCATTGAAGGTCATGTCGTGAAATGCTATTGGGGCAAAGAAACTCTTGATATGATAAACCCTGTGCAACAGGTGAGAGGATTCTTGACTTTGTAGAGTAATTGCTGGGCTAATAATAGGTTATTTTAAAATGAAATTATTGATAATCCTTGTTAATAGGTTCTAGCTAAAATGATAATATATAAGGGCTCTTCCTGTATGTGTTACAGTTCTAGGGTGGTAGTTTACTTAACAGGGTGTTCAGCCTTTTTTCTTTTTTTTTCTTTTTTAAAGATTTTATTTATTTATTTGAGAGAGAGAGAATGAGAGAGAGCACATGAGAGGGGGGAGGGTCAGAGGGAGAAGCAGACTCCCTGCCGAGCAGGGAGCCCAATGCGGGACTTGATCCAGGGACTCCAGGATCATGACCTGAGCCGAAGGCAGTTGCTTAACCAGCTGAGCCACCCAGGCGCCCGTTCAGGCTTTTTTCTTAACACTTGGTAGATTTATTCACATACTATTTGGAGAACTCACAAGCATGTTTGACTCAGTTGGAACAAAAGCTATAAATATATTTAGAGCCTTGGCATTTTTTCTAGATTTTGCTGTTTACGTTTTTCCAGGCAGCTTTAATGGTTCAGATGTGATCCCATAAAGATTTCTGTGAGGGGGCACCTGGGGTGGCTCAATCAGTTAAGCGTCTGACTCTTGATTTTGGTTCAGGTCATGATCTCAGGGTCGTGAAATCAAGACCCGCATCAGCTCTGTGCTGTGCGTGGAGCCTGCTTAATATCCACTGTCTTGCATGCTCTTGCACTCTCTCTCTTTAAAAAAAAAAAAAAGTTTTCTGTGAACAAATTGTAAATGGAGCACCAAGAAAGGAATTAAGAAAATCCTAAACTATATAAGCTATATAAGTTTTTTAGGTAAACTGAATATAGGAATAAGTAGTCTTTTCTATTTTCCCTATCTAGTTTAATTTACAAAACACTTAAACATGTACTGAGTTCGATATTTATTATTGGGACATTACCTACTGCCTTACAAAGAGTGTGCCATTTAGAGCATGAGGAAGAGTTACAGCAGTATAACCTCACTTTTTTTTTTAACGCATTTATCTCATAAACTCTTGTTTATCCTTTTATTTTAATTGCAATGATGGCCCTATGTGTTATGTCTGTATATTTGTGGTACATTAGGAGTGAATGTGTACATATAACTTCAAATAATACTAAATTACTTGTTATAATTTTACTTAATAGCAGAATCAAATTGGGTATCCACAAGCTTATGGCCAGTGGGGCCAGTGGTATGGAAATGCACAACAAATTGGCCAGTATATGCCTAATGGTTGGCAGGTACCTGCATATGGAATGTATGGCCAGGCGTGGAGTCAGCAGGGATTTAAGTAAGCATATTTTCTTTTCTCCTTTATTACTAGCCTTTGAAAAAGTTAAGAACTTAGGAAGAGATTTTAAGTAATTAGTAGGTAATGTGGTCCTCTGTCTAAAGCAAGTTTTAGCCTTTGAAGGACTTAGTTTAGAGCTGTTTTTAATTTATAGTTTTAAGTGTATTTCTTTAAAAATTTGTCTGGAAATGTGCTGCTCTGAGGCATAACCAGTGTTAAAAGAATTTTAGTAATGCTTGGTAATCAACTCATATTAAAGTAAGAAAATGAGAGCTTAATAATTGCTAAGCTTTTTATTTGAGTAATGATCATTTAGCCATTCTTGGATACAGTTATTTTGATGCTAGTTGTTTTATTTGTTATGCTTTTTCTTTCTGCACTATAGGGTTTATTACATATTGTTATATGAATGCTTCTTTATACACCTTGAATTATGAAATTTCACTTAAATTTTTGAAAAAGAAACTAAAAATACTTTGCAGTTTTTATTTTAAAAGAATCTTGTATTTGTGGGGTGCCTGGCTGGCTCAGCCATTAGAGCATGAGACTTTTGATTTTGGGGTTGTAAGTTTGCGCCCTGTGTTGGATGTAGTTTACTTAAAAATAAAATCTTTTAAAAAATAAAAGAACCTTATATTTGTAATGTTGAAAAATATTATGAGCTTACATATGCTAATAATTGTTTTAATGTTTTCTTTGGAGTAATATAAGTGGTAGTCTCTATTGTGCCAAATGATCGAGTTTCTTTCAGGTAGTGGTTTGTTCAATTTATGTCTAACCCAGGTGCACAGTTTTCCTTTCTGAGATTAGAAATGACTTTTTTCTGAATTCAAAGGAGAGAAATGTTTACAGGTAAAGGGTTTTTTTTTTTTTTTTTTTAGCTGTATTAAACTAACAAAATTAAACTGCACAAATTAAACACTATGAGGATGCTTGTTTTTAAGAGAAAAAACTTTTGCCTTTGCTTGGCATAACCATTATTCTTATATTTGGGCTTAAGGAAAAGTATTTTTTCTATGTATATGTTATTTTTTCTCGGCATTACATTTTATTTTAATCAGTGGATTTCCCCTCCTCTCTGCTTCTTTCACATTTTCTACCAGTCAGACACAGTCTTCTGCACCATGGATGGGACCAAATTATGGAGTGCAGCCACCTCCAGGACAGAATGGCAGCATGTTGCCTAATCAGCCTGCAGGGTATCGAGTGGCAGGGTATGAAACCCAGTGAAAAAGGACTCCATAATCTAAAGCCAGTGGCTTGAGGCTACAGGGAGTGTAGTAAAGCCGTTGTTTACTTAAAGATTTATCAAATCAGTCAGTGCAAATGTCAGATACAATGTATTTATTTAAAAGATTCATTTTTTAATCATGAAATTACTTATCATCCACATTGTTTTAAAAAGAAACAAGATGCTGGATGTCTGCCAATTTTTGCCTTCATTACCTTTTTTGATAAAGTTTCTCAGATCCTTGTTTCAAATACAAATGCAGGGATTGCTGCCACTTTTTTAAAATTAAGAGGCAGAAAATTGCACAATGTTGAACTTTTTTCCACTAAAGTAGTGTGCAGTTCTAGTTTGCATTCCTGATATGATTTAAAACATGTAATATAAAGATGTTAAAAAAAAATGAAGAACCAAAACTGTGCAAAGTCTAGAAGTTCTTTGTAATCTTCAGCTGTGCACAATTCTGTTTTAGGGTTTTTTGTTTTTTGTTTTTTTAAAAGCATTGTTTGAACTGTCCCATCTCCACTGTTTTCCCTTTGGGGTTTTAAAATATAAATTATAAGTTTACATCATTTTTGTAACTACATTTTTCACAAATTTGTCTTGCCTTATTAAATTTCTGTAAAATATACTTAAATGGGGAAAAAAATGATGTTCACTTAGATTGAAAACTTTTCTCAGATGGATTGATAATTGCATTCATTTTGTGTTTTATATGAGAAGGTGCCTCAAGAATTCCCTCTTGGATTTGTTTAAAGGATTTTTATCTTCTGTGATAAACTTTGCTGTGTACCAGGAAATATAAAAACAAAAACTTGCTACTAAAGAAAATCTCTGAAATGTGAGACATTCTTATGAGCCTGTGTTAATTTCATGTGTCAACTTCTACATTTACGTGTATTGTTTCATTCTGTAAAATGTTTTAGCAATTTAATATTTTGCACAGTTAGCAAGCTTTGTATGTCATTTCCTTCTTAAAGGCATCATGCAGAGTTGACAGGAGATTTCTAAGGTTTTAAGTTGTTTGCATGTGAATATCAAATACACACTTTGGTAGTCTTTGAATACAAAGTCATCTGCTCTTGTTTTTCAAGAATTTTGAGACACAAAGTTGTATGTAAAGGAATATATTAATTTGCCATTTTCTAGTTATATTTACTCAAAAAGAGTAAATTAACTTAATTTTAATACGTACAAATGATAGCTGTGAAACTAGAATATCCTATATCAGGCTTGGAGTTCGTTGTGCACTTCAAAATTAGCCTGAAGGACCAGCCGGGCAAAGCATTTTTTAAATGTTCAGAGGCCAAAAGATAAACAAAACAAAACAAAACAAAAACCTTAAAATCCTACCTCCTTAAACAGCCTTCAAAGAGGAGAATCCTCAGTGCAATCATTATTTTGATTCTTTTGGTACCTGTTTTCCTGGAGTTCCCAATTTTATTATTTTGGGGTGGCTCCGAGCATTAGGTTTAATCTTTGATGGCATTGTTCTAGTTTTGAAATTTCTAGTACATTTCAGAGTCTCTTAGAAGAGTTGTGGGAGATTTTTGTTTTGTTTTCAGTGAAAGTCACAAACTTTCTTCTTCCTTTACTCACAAAGGGGAAGAGTCCTCAGTATACATATTTGGATGGTTTGTTGTTTTTAAGACCTTCAGAGAGCTCCTAGCATTTAGCAACAGAAAAGGCCTGTGAAATCTTAAGTTTCCTGGCCTTGTCTCTTCCAGGGAGGAGCAAATGAAGCTGGTCTCTAAAGCCAATATTCATGTAAACCAGAGCCCAGGAAAGACAGCTCATAAGTGTTTAATTCTCTGGAGCTCAATTCTATGCAGTTGTACTGATGTTTCATTACGTACGTCACTGTGTATTTTTAAGTGTTGATACATTAAAAGTTGCTTTATGGAAGATGAGTAAATTTTTTAAATACTTGGGAATTTTATTTCCTTGTTAACGTCTACAGATCAGGACATGGGACCAGAAGCAGCTTAAATGAAATACTCAAAAAGTAAAATATCAGGAAGCTATTTTTAGATTCTTCTGGTTTATGTTTCTATTTTAAGACCCTTATTATTTTTCTTACTCAAAAATATTTTATTTCCTGTACATCTGTGGACTGCAGGGTAAATTATTTGGGCATAAGTAATTTAAGCAAAAGTATAGTTTTTCTTTCATTTTGACTTTCTCAAGTAACACTTTTTATTAGTCAGTATATTTTCTTATTGCACAAATCTTAAAGTGTACATTAACTACTTTTTGAGAAGAAACTGGTATTTCTCAAAAAAGTTACTACTGAACAAATTGACATTTCAGGAACATTGCTAACTTTGGTTTAAATCTTACTCCTAGTGTTAAAATCATTAAAAGATTTTTTAGTCTAAAAATAATACTGGTATTAGTATCAGGTAAGGAAATTAAAGTTTTAAAAATGGTTTCGTTCTCTGCAATATGCATTCAGATTTTACTATAAAATACATCTGGTACTGTAAAGAACCTGAAGTGATTCACACTTAATGGGTCGTTAATCCAGTATTCTTTGCCCTGACTGTTTGGATATTAAAGTTCCTTTATGTTTTCTATAACCTGTGGGATCTTCTTGCAGTGATTATTGTGTGTGAAAGATTTTTCTTTTTGGTCTAACCATATTGTTATATACACTCAGGTATTTGTTAGATTTTTTTTTTTTAACCTTATTCCAGAAACCATGGTTTGCATTGGATTACTATTTAATACCACAAAGAATTGGCATTCTGTAGATTTAACTCATTATAAAACTAGGATCTCATTTTCCTTGTTGATACTATCTCCCTGTTGAAAATTAGTTCCACATTGTAGTTTTATTTTCCTGGTTTGTCCCTGTGCTTGCTCGTCTTCCTTTTTTATGTGTGTTAGAGTTCAGTTGACATGAGAAGGCGGTTGGTAGGGACTGCATTATATACACAAAGAGAGTTAGGTTTGCTGTGGGGTGCTCTTGAGGTTGAAAATTGGAAAGTAAAGTGTGTTTGTAGGAATTAAAAAGCAAACCCTTTAGAGGCACCTGGCTGGCTCAGTTGGTAGAAAACATCCAACACTTGATCGTAGGGTTGTGAGCTCAAGTCCCACGTTGGGTGTAGAGACTACTTTAAAAAAAAAAAAAACTTCTTTCAATGAAAAATAGTTCTAAAGACAAAATCATTTTTTTGTGGGAGGTTTTTCCATTTTTTCCTGTCACTGCAATTTTGACTGTTGTGTTTAGAACTGCAAGAACCTACCTTCAAAACAACACATTTTATTTTATTTTTAAAGATTTTATTTATTTGTCAGAGAGAGAGAAGGAGAGAAAGCACGAGCAGGGGGAGTGGCAGGCAGAGGGAGAAGCAGGCTTCCTGCTGAGCAAGGAACCCGATGTGGGACTCAATCCCAGGACCCTGAGATCATGACATGAGCTGAAGGCAGATGCTTAACCAACTGAGCCACCCAGGCGTCCCAAAAACAACACATTTTAATTTAGGAGCCTTAATAAAACATATATGAATGTGTCTAACTTGAATAGGATTTTATATTATGGCCTCTGATGTTGGAAGCAGCTGAAGTTCTGATGGTAATTCAACTAAAAAAGGAAAAAGTAGACATCCGTCTCAGGATTACTAGGCTAGGAATAGGGATTTAGTACAATTTTACTAATACCAGGGAAATTAGATTCCTAGCTCCTTATCCTTGTTCAGTTCTAGGATTTGGAGGATGCTTACATGGAAAAAATAAACAACTTTAGAAAGAAAAGACAGATGCTGACATTTGAGGGTCCCCACCAAAAAGCCAGCTGGCCACCAATCTCCTTACAGTGGAGAATGCCAATCAGTAAGCCCTGCCCATGTATACAAGTCTTCCAGACAGGTGTTCAGTGCTTCACTTTTAAATAAAGACAGCTAAAGATCACCAGAAATTGGGCACCTGGGTGGCTCAGTCGGTTAAGTGTCTTCCTTCGGCTCAGGTCATGATCCCAGGGTCATGGGATCAAGCCCCACATCGGGCTCCCTGCTCAGTGGGAACCTTGCTTCTCCCTCTGCCCCTCCCCCTGCTCATGCTTTCTCTCTCAAATAAATAAAATCTTTAAAAAGAAAATCACCAGAAATTGAGGGTAATTGTGAAAGATCTAAACAAAAAGCAATTCTCAAGAATCCAACAAACTTCTAAGAACTGTAATATCCTCAGATATAAGAAGATACTCTAAGAAATTAGAACAGGATACTAATAAAATGTTAGAAGAAATTAAAATATGAATACATTCAGTGAGAATATTAAAAGACAAGGAAATGTTCTAGAACAGAAATCCAAAATGGAGGGGGAGGGGCGCCTGGGTGGCTCAGTCGGTTAAATGTCTGCCTTCGGCTCAGGTCATGATCACAGGGTCCTGGGATCGAGCCCCGCATCGGGCTCCCTGCTCAGCGGGAAGCCTGCTTTTCTCTCCCACTCCCCCTGCTTGCTCGCTCGCTCGCTCTCAATTAAATAAATAAAATCTTAAAAAAAAAAAAAGATTTATTTATTTTAGAGATCAAGAGTGAATGAATGAGGGGAGGGGCAGAGGGAGAGAGAATCCACAAGCAGACTCTCCACTGAGCATGGACCCTGATGTGGGGCTCCATCTCAGACCCTGAGATCATGACCTGAGCAGAAACCAGGAGTCGCCTGCTCAACTGACTGAGCCACTCAGGTGTCCCTAGTCTTCATTCATGAAATGGTTTTGTCATTTTCTGTTTGCTAAGTTATTACCAATTTCTGTTTCACTTCAGGGACAGATCTTCCCTGAGTTCTTGTTTTTTTGTTTTTTTTTAAATTTTAATTCCAGTAGAGTTAGTATACAGTGTTGTATTAGTTCTAGGTGTACAATATAGTGATTCCACAGTTCTATGCATTATTAAGTGCTGATCAAGATAAGTTACTCTTAATCCCCATCACCTGTTTCACCCATCAACCCACCCACCTCCCCTCTGGCAACCATCAGTTTGTTCTCTGTAGTTAAGAGTTTTTTTGGTTTGTCTCTTTATTTCTTCATTTGTTTTGTTTCTTAAATTCCACATATAAGTGAAATCACATATAAGTCAAAATCATTTGTCTCTGACTTATACCCCAGATTATATTATACCCCAGATCCATCCATGTTTTTGCAAGTGGCAATATTTTATTCTTTTTCATGGCTGAGTAATATTCAGTGTGTGTGTGTGTGTGTGTGTGTGTGTGTGTGTGTAAACCCCACATCTTTATCCATTCATCTATTAATGGGCACTTGGGCTGCTGCCGCTATTTGGCTATTGCAGTTAATGTTGCAATAAACCTAGGAGGGCATATATATATATTTGGGAAAATATTTAGTAGTGGGATTACTGGATCATACGGTAATTCTATTTTTAATTTTTTGAGGAACCTCCATACTGTTTTCCACAGTGGCTGCACCAGTTTGCATTCCCACCAGCAGCGCATGAGGATTCCTTTTTCTCCGCCTTCTCACCAACCCTTGTTTCCTGTGTTTTTATTTTTGCCATCCTGAGAGGTGTGAGGAATTCTTGTATTTCTTAGCTGCATTTGCTTCATTAGGTTGGTTTGATTCACATTAGAATGTTGGTGTATTATCTGCAGCTGCGTTGTGGGAACATTTTTCTTGTGTGTTTTCTCCAGGGAAACTCTAGGTAAGTTTTGCTATTTCATATTTTTAGAGTATCTACACAGGTGTTGTGTTAATTCCTTTCTATTTATTTGTATTTGAAACCGTTAGGAGAATGAAGGAGAGGAACCCCATCCAGTTTTCTTACCTCCCTCCTCTGGCTACAATGAATTATCTCTCTTGGGATGTGACTTTTTTAAAAGATTTTATTTATTTGAGAGAGAGAGAACAGGGAATAGGACTGGTGCGAACAGCAAAGGAAGAGAGAGAAGCAGGCTTCCCGCTGAGCAGGGAGCCTGACATGGGGCTCGATCCCAGAACCCCAGGATCATGACCTGAGCTGAAGGCAGACGCTTAACCGACTGAGCCACCCAGGCGCCCCAGGATGTGACCTTGCTCAGAAGTTCTGTGTGGGCTCTCATCTCCCTGGGTTCCTTCATCTGCTACATTAAGAGACCTAATTCCTGCCTTTCAAGGAGATCCCCTAACTTGCTTTCTGAAAGACCTCTGGAATCCCAGGCACTTCACACCTCTTTCTTCCTTCCCTACCACTCCCAGCACTCACTTGTTCAGTCCTCACAGCAGGCTCCACGCAGAGTGTGGCTCTTCTCAGAATGAATATTAGCAGAGTGGGATCTGCCACCACCAGCCCACTCATCCCATTCTTCCCACAGTACACTCTGTTGGCCTCCCATCCAGTACCACTCAATGTGGAATTTGTAAGTTTTCTCTGCCTCCTTAGTGTCACCTAAGATAGTGTTTGTGGGGTCAGTGGTCATATGTTTTCCTTGTTGCGCTCTATGGTTTCTAGGAGTGAAAAGATCCAGAACCAGGCTGCTAACATGTTTCTACAGAATCAGAACCCCAAAAGAATCTTTTAAACAAGTAAATCCAGGGGCGCCTCGGTGGCTCAGTCATTAAACGTCTGCCTTCGGTTCAGGTCATGATCCCACGGTCCTGGCATCAAGCCCCGCATCGGGCTCCCTGCTCCGCAGGAAGCCTGCTTCTCCCTCTCCCACTCCCCCTGCTTGTGTTCCCTCTCTCGCTGTGTCTCTCTGTCAAATAAATAAATAAAATCTTTAAAAAACAAAAAAAGTAAATCCAATTGTGACCCACACACACCCTGTCGCTTGAAAGTCTGCTTCAAATTGCATTTAAGATGTAATCTAAAATCTTTAGTAAGGGGGGTGCCTGGCTGGCTCAGTGAATAGAACATGAGACTCTTGATCTTGGGGTTGAGTTCAAGCCCATGTTGGGTATGGAGATTACTTAAAAATAAAATCTTTAAAAATAAATAATATGGTCTGCAATGCCTTCTGTGCAATTTGAACTTTCCAACTTCATAGCAAACCATTCTCCACTCTCCCATAAGCCTTTCTGCTCCACATTCATCTTTAAGTTTCTTTTTATTTTTTTATATTTTATTTATTTATTTGACAGCACAAGCAGGGGGAACAGAAGGCAGAGGCAGAGGGAGAAGCAGACTCCCTGCTGAGCAGGGAGTCTGCTTCTCCCTCTCCCACTCCCCCTACTTGTGTTCCCTCTCTCGCTGTCGCTCTCTCTGTCAAATAAATAAATAAAATCTTTAAAAAAAAAAATCTTGTGTTCTTCACTAAACCAAAGCTGGCAGCCGTTTTCTTCAATACGGTGTATGTCCAGTACCTGCTAAATAATAGGTCCTTAATACATGTTTGTTAAATTTAATCAATTAAGCTTTTATCTTGTACAATCTGATTTTGACCAAATGGCTTTTCTACCATGTGCTGATGGTACTATCAACTAGAGTACTAGGTGTGAGGTGATAAGAGCTAAAACTAAAAAACCAACTCAGGGCTAATTCTTTATGCCATGTCAAGTAATCTGAACTTTTTTTATCCTAAAGGTCCAAAGGATCCATTGATCTAGTTTGTGTTTAGTCAAGATATCTCCCAGGCTCCTGGCTTGAAAAAGCAGATGGATGGTGGGGCTAGTTACTGGGGTGGAAAAAGGCAAAGGTGCAGTTTGTGAGGGCAAGTAAAGCTAGAAGCTAGTTAGAGGACAGGAAAGGAGAGCTAATGAGATCCAGCCTTCAACATGCAGCTTGGACATGTGTGACAATCAGAAATAACCAGTAGGTAATGATACGGAATTTAGAAGGGAGATTCAGGCTGAATATTAGAGATGGGAGTCATCTGCATTTAGGTGATAGTTCGAAATCCATGGAATGGAAATCACCCAGAGAAATGCTAAAGTGAGAAAACTCTTCGGTCCATCATGTTTAAGGGGGCAGAGGCAGAGAAGCTTGCAAAGGAGATTGAGAAAGAGCTGCTTGATGGGTGGGAGAAATATAGGGGGGTCCTTGATGTTGCAGAAATCAAGGTGGAAAAACTTCAAGGAAATAGTAATAGTCAAGTGTGTCAAATACTGCAGGAAGGAAAAATACAAGTGTGAAAAAAAAAAACTCCACTGGGTTTAGCAATAAGGAAGTACCTTTAAAATGAGCATTTTCAGTGAGGTAGTGGGTGCAGAATGTGGACTGCAGTGGGTTAAGGAGTCGGAGGTGAGAACAGTTTAGTTAGTGCAGATTGGCTTCCTGTTCATTTGGCTATAGAGAGAAGGAAGGAGAGAAAGAGGAGATGGGTTTAAGAAAGCAATATACATCAATACAATAAATTACAAAATTAAATGAATATTGAATGAATAAATACAATTACAAAATTAATGACCACAAAAACAACCCCACCATTCAACCATCTGGAAGTATAGAACAAAAAACATTCACGTCCTTTTTATATAAAAAGTTGGAACTATCATTAAAGAATGTGTTTTTGTGAGGGTGTATACTGTTTCTCTAAGATACACAGAAATTGAAGGTTGGGGGACGCCTGGGTGGCTCAGTCGGTTAAGCGTCTGCCTTCATGATCCCAGAGACCTAGAATCAAGTCCTGCATTGGGCTCCTTGCTCAGCGGGGAGCCTGCTTCTCCCTCTGCCTGCCCCTCCCCCCTGCTTGTGCTCTCTCTCTCTCTCTCTGACAAATAAATAAATAAAACCTTAAAAAAAATTGAAGGATGGGTTAAAGAAACATGAATTGTAAAAATTGTATTATGTTAAGTTGCCCTCCTAAAAGACTGTACCGTTTTACACTCTAAACAATGATGTCAGAAAGTACTTATTTACCCCCACCTTTACCAACTGCTGATTGTTAAGCTTTTTTTTTTTTAAAGATTTTATTTATTCGAGACACAGAGATACAGAGAGAGCACACATGTAGGGGGAGAGGCAGAGGGAGAGGGAGAAGCAGGCTTCCCACAGAGAAGGGAGCCCGACATGGGGCTCGATCCCAGGACCCTGGGATCATGACCTGAGCCGAAGGCAGACGCTTAACGACTGAGCCATCCAGGAGCCCCTGCTGATCGTTGAGCTTTTATTTTTGCAACAACCTGATGCATGTAAAATGATCTCTTTAATTGTATTACACCAGTCCAAGTTAATCAGTTTTTCCATGATAATTGGATATTTGTATTTCTTTTCTGTGACATAATTGTTCATATTCTCTTGATTAGATTTTTATTTTTATTTATTTTTTAAATATTTATTTATTTGACAGAGAGAGACACAGCGAGAGAGGGAATACAAGCAGGGGGAGTGGGAGAGGGAGAAGCAGGCTTCCCGCCGAGCAGGGAGCCTGATGCGGGGCTCTATCCCAAGACTCTGGGATCATGACCTGAGCGGAAGGCAGACGCTTGACGACTGAGCCACCCAGGAATCCTGTATGTAGTTTGGATACTCACAAATCCTTTCTGGAAGAGTGTATCCCGTACCCAGGCCCCTCAGGATTAACTCAGATTAAAATCATCAATTAGGGGGTGCCTGGGTGGCTCAGATGGTTAAGCGTCTGCCTTCAGCTCAGGTCATGATCCCAGGTCCTAGGATCAAGTCCCACATCAGGCTCCCTGCTCAGTGCAGAGCCTGCTTCTCCCTCTCCCTCTCCCTCTGCCATTTCCTCTGCTTGTGCTCTCTGGCTCTATCTCTCTGTCAAATGAATAAATAAAATCTTAAAAAAAAAAAACAACTAGGGCGCCTGGGTGGCTCAGTCGTTGAGCGTCTGCCTTCGGCTCAGGTCATGATCCCAGGGTCCTGGGATCGAGTCCCACATCGGGCTCCCTCCTCGGGCGGAAGCCTGCTTCTCCCTCTCCCACTCCCGCTGCTTGTGTTCCTACTCTCGCTATCTCTGTCTCTGTCAAATAAATAAATAAAATCTTAAAAAAAAACAAAAACTTTTCTTTAAAAACAATAAACAAATTAAAATAATCAGGAGCTCACGATCAAAAACTATCAAACATATGAAGAAACAAGACCCAGGAGGGATTCAACAGAAACAAAGAACAGCAGAATTTGACCTCCAAGGACTTTAGCCATTATAGTAATCATATATTGAATATGTAATAACTATATTTCATATGTCTTTAAAAATAAAGGCTGCAGTAAAAATATGAGCAAGGAAGAAGTAACAAATGATTAGCAGAATTTTAAAAGAAACTGATAAACCCTCTAGAAATTAAAAATACAATAGCTAAAATTAAAAATTCAGTGGACTGACTAACCCAGTTTAGACAGAGATGAAGAAATCTGTACATTGGAACAGTACAGAGGCAAAGGAATAGAATATAGGGAAAGAGCATGGAAAATAAAATGAGAAATCTAAAATACATTTTCAAAAAAGATTTTAAGTAATCTCTACACGCAACATGGGGCTCGAACGCACAACCCCAATATCAAGAGTCCCATGCTCTACTGATTAAGCCAGCCAGACGCCCCTAAAATACATTTAAACTGGAGTTCCACAAAATAAAACAATTTGGGATAGACAATATTTGAAGAGATAATGACTGAATTTTCCAGAATTGTAGAAAGCTAGGAATTCTCAGATCCAAGAATCACAATAAATCCTAAGAGGGATAAATAAAATGAAGTCCATACTGACATACATAGTCAAGTTGCAGATTGTCAACTGCAGATCTTAAACAATCAGATCTTAAAGCAGCAGAGGGGGAAAAAAAGTCACTATTATTTTCACATCCTGCTTTGCCACAAGTTGGAACTTTTACAATATCACTTCTCTAATGTTTTCCTTTCCTTGTATAATAATTGTACTATTACAGTATATCTTGATGCCATGGAGGATCACTGTGAATGAATAGCTTGACTCAGGCATCACAACAAAAATCTACCTCAAGGCTGAAAAAATGATGTTCAGAGAACAGGGAAAGAAGGGCTACTGTGTCATGTGAGAGTATTGTACAATTCTGAGAATTCTGTTTATGAGAAGAAGGCTGAGAAAGGACTTCTATGATGGCATTGCTTCTTCAAAGCCCCTTCTTTGAAGGAGGAATAGAAGAACCCTGTGTGTTTGGCTTGGAAGGAAATCCCCTCTTCTAGAATGGGGCTCTTTGATAGCTTCTTTCCTGACTGGAACATATAACGTGTCTAAACAGAAAACCCACAAATCTCTTAGGACACATTTGGGCAAATCCAGTGAAAAAAATTTAAACACTCTCTCTAAAACAGGGTTTAGGAGTGCGGACACTACTGACTCCATCTTTGTCCCGTTCCCCCCCACACACCCCCACACCCCCCACCCCTGCCTTATCCATGTCCCTGCGATGATCTCCCCTGGGGCTACATGTTCCAGGTCCCCTAGATGTTAATGTATGCCATGACCAGAATGTGGTGAAGCTTGCTCTTGCCTTCTCTAAATTTGTTTAGGTAATTCCTAGAGATAACAATCCCCCCCCTCCCACCTTCCCGATGCACAGAGGGCGCCTGAGGTCTGTTAAATGTTAGCTATCAATTAAATGTATGCAGACCTTTGACCTCACTACAGTGCCCTCCTGAGCATCCCTTCGTTCTATAAAATCTGTAGACTAAGGTCTGGATTTTGCAGAGAATAGCTGCACAGCTGCCTGGATCATCACCCTCTGAACACTTTCTGTCAGTAAGTTAATAAAATTCTATAAACTGTAGGGAGGTTGACTGCTTAATTTTTTGGCCTCAGAGTGCCTTCTCAATTTGGAGGATACTTTATAGTCCCTCCTCCCCACTTTCTAACACAGGGCCTCTCAATTTTGGCACTATTGACATTTTGGGTCAGATAATTCTTTGTTGAGAGGACTGTCCTGTGTATTGCAGGATCTTTTTTCCCTTTTTTTTTTTTTTTTTAAGATTTTATTTATTTATTCATGAGAGACACAGAGAGAGACAGAGGGAGAGGGAGAAGCAGGCTCCCTGCGGAGCAGGGAGCCCGATGCGGGACTCGATCCCAGGACCCTGGGATCATGACCTGAGCCGAAGGCAGACGCTTAACCGACTGAGCCACCCAGGCGTCCCTTTTCCTTTCTTTTTAAAAAAGATTTTAAGTAATCTCTACACCCAACCTGGGGCTCCAAACGACAACCCCTGAGGTCAAGAGTCGCAGGCTCTAGTGACTGAGTCAGTGCCCCTTAGGATCTTTAATAACATCCATGGCATCTATTCAGCGCTCCTGTTGAAGAACAACTTCTTTAGAGAATCATTTGGCACCAATACAATCATAAACACAACCAGGCATTGAAATCGTACAGTATTACTAGGTTTTCCTCCAGATGACCCAGGATATACTGAGCATCATTTTAAAAACTTATAATCGAAATGGAAACACAAAATTGAAAGAATTTTGTGGAGAAGTGTGCCCTTTTACCCCCCCCCCCCCAGTTTGAGAAACAATATAGCAAACCAGAGTCCCGGAAAGGACCATTTTTCTTATTAATAGATGATAAGATTAATGTTTTTAGGCAACCTGCCCACAGTGTCACCCCTAGTAAGTAACAGAATCAAGGCCAAAGCCGCAGGAAATCTCATTCCAGAATTTTCCAACAGACAAGGGCCTCATCCTTAACACATTGAACTCAGAAGTTACCTTCAACCATGAACAAAGAGTACTGAGATTTATTGTTTGATTCAAGGACCAGAACTAAAACACAGGAAGCCGATTTCAGTTCATTATAAAGGTAAACGTTCAAGTAGTATGTCAGAATGTAGTTAAGGTAGAAAAAGATAACGATATAAACACACAAGTTTTACAAACAGCGAATACTTTGGTGGACAAGACTTCCCTTGACAAAACGCTAAATCACAGTCAACATCTGCTAATAATGCAGATAATTTATGACAATTTTTGCTTCGATAACCAATGAATTCTATGCAGAAACAGTGCTCTCTCGGGTCTGAAACAGTCATGATCAGCTCTAGAACCCTATCGGTGCCTTCTGTCCCAGCACGGTCGTCCAGAAGCACTCTGGCCCCACCGAAGAAGCTGCGCATTACAGCCGCCGGGTTAGCGCAGACTCCACCCCGGCATTCCGCCGCAATTCTTAGCCGCCTACAGGAGGAAACTACAACTCCCATCAGACAAGGTGAGCCGAGTGGGCGGGTATTCGCCGCGCGTGGGCGGCCCTGACCAATAACGACAGTCGTTACAGCGAACAGTTTGGCCGCGTTTGTAAAAGGCCGCGGCAGGCGAAGAGAGAGGAGGTGAGGGCGGTCATCAGCTTGGGGCCCTGGGGCCGCGGTGAGGGGAGGGCGCGCAGAGCAGGCAAGGGGACCGTGTTGACAGAAGGCGGGGACAGCAGTGCGACGAGGGCGTAGAGCCGGGAATCCCGGCGGAGAGCGTGGCCAAGGAGCAGGGTCCTGGCCAGGTGATGCTTCTGCTTGGGCCTACTTAGAACCGGAAGTGAGCCGTAGCGCGGGGAGGATGCCGGGAAGCAGGTCCCAGAACGGTGCTTCTGGGGGCGGGCCGGGTCCCGGAAGCCAGGCGGGAGGTGCGCATCCTGCAGGCGGGGTTCCCAAACACGCGTCCGCAAGGCCGGGGCGGCCTTTCTCCGCTATTCCGAGACGGCGCAGGGCTAATGAAAACCTAGGAATCGGGAGGCCTGGCTTCTAGGCATCTCCCTTCCTTTTACTTGTTGTTTGACAAGGAATCCTGTAGGTTACAAACTTATGTTAGATTATCTGTTGCTGGCTCTGAGACATTCATCAAATCATTACTCTCTTTGAGCCAATTTTTTCAACTCTAAAATGGTAAATAGTACCCACTTTACTGGATTATGGTGAGCAATACCGGAGTAAATGCATGGGAAGGGCTTCTACTCAGTAAAAGGTAGCAGGGTTTATGTTTTATTCATGATAATCATTCGTTCTCTTCAGTTACCGTTGCTTCACAAGCATTAAACAGCATCCACCAAACTGTACAGCTCTACAGCTGAACAGTACCTTGATTAAAACGCACCACTTCCAGGGAGCATTCCTGGGTTGGCTCTTCCAGTATCAGTCCCTTTACACCATCTTGCTGAGGAGGCAGTTTTGTAAACTTGTTTAGAAGAGACCTTTTTTTAGGCAGGATTCAAATACAGGTTCTTTTCTTACCCTTTTTTTTTTAAGTTGAAGTAAAATTGACGTGTAACATACTAGTTTCAGGTGTACCACCTAATTCGATATTTGTATACACTGTGACATCATGGCCACAATAAGTCGTTACCAGTCACCATACAAAGTTACAAAAAAAATTTTTTTTTCCTTGTGATGAGAACTTTTAGGATTTATTCTCTTGGCAGCTTTCAAATATGCAATATGATATTATCTACTATAGTCATCTTGCAGTACATTACATTCCCATGACTTATTTTATATCTGGAAGTTTGTACCTTCTGACTCCCTTCACCCATTTCTCCTACCCTGCTATACCCCCTCCCCTCTGGCAGCCACCGATCTGTTTTCTGTATGTATGAGTTTTGTTTTGTTTCGTTTTTTAGATTCCACATACAAGTGAAATCATACGGTATTTGTCTTTCTCTGTCTTTCTTTGTCTTATTTCACTTAGCATAATACCTTTGAGGTCCATCCACATTGTTGCAAATGGCAAGATTTCCTTCTCTTTTATGTCTGAGTAGTATTCCATGGTGTATTCCAGTATAGTATTCCATTTTATAGGCGCACATACAAACCAAATGTTTATCCATTCATCCATCTTAGGTTGTTTCCATATCTTGTCTATTGTAAATAATACTGCAGTGAATACAGGAGTGCATATATCTTTTCAAATTAGTGTTTTCATTTTCTTTGACAAATACAGGTTCTTTACAGGTTGTGTTACTTGTTTGCATATGCTTGCAATATAGAATCTATAATAAGTGATATGAGTCCATGTTTAAAATTCAGGTAGTATAAAACAGTGATATGGGGTGCCTGGGTGGCTCAGATGGTTAAGCGTCTGCCTTCAGCTCAGGTCATGATCCCAGGGTCCTGGGATCGAGTCCCGCATCGGGCTCCCTGCTCAGCGGGGAGCTGCTTCTCCCTCTGCCTCTCTCTCTCTGTCTCTTATGAATAAATAAATAAAATCTTAAAAAAAAAACAAAACAGTGATATGTAAGCCTCCCTCCTACTATTTCCCAAGTCCTAAGTCACTTCTGAGACCATAGACATGTGTGTGTGTATATCCCTTTTTTCTTTTTTTTTCTTTTTTATTTATTTGAGACAGAGAGAACGAGAGAGAGAGAGCACATGAGAGGGGGGAGGGTCAGAGGGAGAAGCAGGTTCCTTGCTGAGCAGGGAGCCCGATGCGGGACTCGATCCAGGAACTCCAGGATCATGACCTGAGCCGAAGGCAGTTGCTTAACCAACTGAGCCACCCAGGCGCCCTCTTTTTTCTTTTTTAAACCAAGAGTATCCTACATGAAGTGCCTTTTTTCATCCCACGGTATATCTTAATATGTCTTCCTTATCAGTACATATAGATCTATCTGATTCTTTTTAATGGCTTTACAGTAGCATATTGAATGCCTGCACCATAATTTTTTTCGTCAGCTCTTAGACTGTTTCCATTCTTTGCAGTTCTGGACAACTTTGCATGGGGTACCCTTGTACATACTTTGTGTACATGTGACAGGAGAACTCATGAAGTCTTAGAAGTAGAATTGCTAAGTTAAAGTATATGTTGTACATTTATTTTATTTACATCCTTTAAAGAGGATGTTGCAGTTTACATCCCCACCAACCATGTGCAGTGACTGTTTCTCCACATCTTAACACAATGATAACGTTTATCTTTTATGTCATTTTGCCAAAGTATTATCTTGTTTTAATTTGCTTCTTGTTTATTGTAAGATAGAATTTTGGATGTTTAAAATCATTTTTGTTTTTTATTTTTCACAAGCTGTCTTTTCATGCTCTTTGCTCATTTTTCTAGTGGGTTTGTTTCTTTTTCTTATTGATTTGTAAAAAAACTCCTATTTTAGAAAATTAGCTCTTTAGCATTTGCATTCCAAATATTTTCCCTCTATTTTTAATGATACCTTTTTTTAATTTTATTTTTTATTTATTTTTATTTTATTTTATTTTTTTTTTTTAAAGATTTTATTTATTTATTTGACAGAGAGAATGAGATAGAGCATGAGAGGGGGGAGGGTCAGAGGGAGAAGCAGACTCCCTGCCGAGCAGGGAGCCGGATGCGGGACTCCAGGATCATGACCTCAGCCGAAGGCAGTCGCCAAACCAACTGAGCCACCCAGGCGCCCTTTAATTTTATTTTTTAAAGTAATCTCTATGCCCAGTGTGGGGCTCAAACTCACAACCCCAATATCAAAAGTCACAAGCTCCACCAACTGCACCAGCCAGGCACCCCTTTTAATGACCGCTTTATTAGGATCGCCTGGGTGGCCCAGTCAGTTGTGTCCAACTCCTGGTTTCGGCTCAGGTCATGATCTCTGAGTTGTGGGGTGGGGCCCAGTGTTGGGTTCCGCACTCAGCATGGAGTCTGCTTGTCCCCTCCCTCCCCTCTGCCCCTCCCCTCTCTCTCAAAAATAAATACATAAATACATAAATAAATAAATCTTTTTAAAAAAGCTTTATTGAAATATGATTCACATAACATAAAATTCACTCCTTTAAAGTGTTGTGATTCAGTGATTTTTTTATATATTCACAGAGTTTTGCAGCCTTTCTTCACTCCAAAAAGAAACCTCATACTCACCAGCAGGCACTCTTGTTTCCTCTTTTTCCCTCTGCTCTTGGCAACCACCAATCTACTTTCTGTCTCTATGCATTTGCCTATTCTTCATATTTCCTTTAAATGGAATCATACAGTGTGTAGCTTTTTTGTGTCTGGCTTTTTTCACTTAGCATAATACTTCAAGGTTCATATAGCATGTATCAGAATTTCATTCCCTTTTAGGGCCAAATTATATTCCATTGTGTGGGTATATCACATTTTGTTTATTCATTCATCAGTTGATGGACATTTGGATTGATTCCACTTTCTAGCTATTATGAATACTACTACTATGAACATATATGTACAAATTTTTGTATGTTTTCAGTTGTCTTGGGTATATATTCTCTTGTGAGCCATATGGTAACTCAGTTTAACATTTTGAGGAACCATCAACCATCAGTTTTCCGAAGTGGCTCTGCCATTTTACAGTACCATCAATAATGTATGAGTGTTCTAGTTTTTCAATATCCATGACAACACTCGTTATTTTTTGCCTTTTTTAGTCATCATAGTGGCTGTGAAATGGCATCACACTGTGGTTTTGATTTATAATTTACATGATGTTGAACATTTTTTCATATGTTTATTGGCTGTTTATTTTCTTTGGAGAAATATCCATTCAAATCCTTTGTCCATTTTTAAATTGGGTTATGTCTCTTTGTTTTTTAAAAGATTTTATTTATTTATTTATTAGAGGGAGAGCGCACACACAAGCAGGGGGAGGGGCAGAGGGAGAGGGAGAAGCAGGCTCCCTGCTGAGCAGGGAGCCCAACACGGCTCGATCCCAGGACCCTGGGACCATGACCTGAGCCAAAGGCAGACGCTTAACGACTGAGCCACCCAGGTGCCCCTCCGTCTTAATTTTAAAATGGGTGACATATTTGAGTAGTATTTTCCTAAGGAGACAGATATGTCTAAATAAGCATGTAGTATGTTGCTGAACATCATTATTCAATAGAGAAATGCAAGTTAAAAGCACAATGAGGTACCTACCACTTTACACCTACTCTAATCCAATGGCTATAATAAAGAAGACAGTAACACATGTTGGCCAGGAAGTAGAGAAACAGGAACCCTCCTACATTGCTGGTATGAATATAAAAACATTTTAGAGAACAGTTTGGTGGTTTCTTAAAAAGTTAAACCGTATGACCCTGCAATTCCACTTTTAGGTACATAGATACCTCAGAGAAATGAAGAGAAATGCATGTTAATGTTCTCAGCAGCATGTTCATAATAGCCGAAAATTGGAAACAGAACAGTTATCTGCTGGTGAATGGATAAACAAAATGATATATCCATTGGATGGAATGCTTTTCAGCAATTTAGACAATGAAATACTGATACAGGTTACAATGTGGTTGAACCTAGAAAACAGCATGTTGTGTGAAAGAAGCAAACATAAAATACCATATATTATATGATTCCATCTATATGAAATGTCCAGAAAAGTTAAATCTGTAGAGACAAGAAAACAGGTTAGTGATTGCCTGGGGATGGGAATGGTAATTGACTGTGAACGGCCAGAGGGATCTTTTTAGTGTGATAGACATGTTCTCAAAATGGATTATAGTGGCAGATACCTAACTCTACAAATGTAATGACTATCATTGAATCATATACATAAAATGGGTGAATTTTATGGTCTGTAAAATATACCTCAATAAAGAGGTTTCTTTTTTTGTTCTTAAGATTTTATTTATTTATTTGAGAGAGACAGTACAACCGGGGGTAGGAGTGGGGCGGGGGGAGGGAGAAGCAGGCTCCCCGCTGAGCAGGGAGCCCGATGTGGGGCTCTATCCCTGGACCCTGGGATCATGACCTGAGCCGAAGGCAGATGCTCAACGACTGAGCCACCCAGGCACCCCTCTGTGACCAAGTTTAACTTCTGAGCTTCAGGTTGTTTTTCAATTGCAAAAAAGAAAAAAAAAAAAATATATATATATATGTATATGAAATACATATATATGGAAGAGCTTAACAAGAATTAATTTTAAAAATTCATTGATGATCACTTAACATATCATTAAAGTAGAAAAAAACAACTTTGCTCATTAAGGGAGGAACTGGTTTGCCAATTATCATGGTGAAACCTTAAGGTGCTCTATATAGTTTTAGCATCATCATAGGAATTCCACTTTTTCCTCTTATTTTTTCTTTTACTTTTTTGATTATTCTCTGTAGAGGGCAATTTGTTAGTATCTTTCAAAATTACAAATGTACATTTCTTTTAAAAACTTTTAATTTGGGGATAATTTTATTTATTTTTTAGGATTTTTTTTTTATTTATTATTTTATTTTATTTTTTTTATTCATTCGAGACACAGAGATACAGAGAGAGAGTGCATGAGCAGGGGGAGGAGCAGGGGGAGAAGCAGACTCCCCGCCGAGCAGGGAGCCCGACGCAGGCGATCCTAGGACCCTGGGATCATGACCTGAGCCGAAGGCAGACGCTTAACGCCTGAGCCACCCAGGCGCCCCAAGAATAAACTTTTTTTTTTTAAGATTTTATTTATTTATTTATTTGAGAGAGAGAATGAGACAGAGAGAGAGAACATGAGAGGGGGGAGGGTCAGAGGGAGAAGCAGACTCCCTGCTGAGCAGGGAGCCCGATGCGGGACTCGATCCTGGGACTCCAGGATCATGACCTGAGCCGAAGGCAGTCGCTTAACCGACTGAGCCACCCAGGCGCCCAAACTTTCTTAATTATTTAATTAATTATTTTTTAAAAGATTTTATTTATTTATTTGACAGAGAGAGAGACCGCGAGAGAGGGAACACAAGCAGGGGGAGTGGGAAAGAGAGAAACAGGCTTCCCGACGAGCAGGGAGCCCGATGCGGGACTCGATCCCGGGACTCCAGGATCATGACCTGAGCCGAAGGCAGTCGCTTAACCAACTGAGCCACCCAGACACCCCAAGAATAAACTTTTTTTAAAGATTTTATTTTTAATGAGGTTCCTGGGTGGCTCAGTCAGTTAAGTGTCTGACTCTTGATTTTGGCTCAGGTCATGATCCTAGGGTCATGAGACAGAGCCCAGCATCAGGCTCCTGCTCAGCAGGGAGTCTGCTTGAGATTCTCTCCCTCTGTCCCTCCCCTCCACTTGTGCATGTACGTGCACTCTCTCTAAAATAAATAAATAAATCTTAAACATATTTTATTTTAATTTTTTAAAAAGATTTTATTTATTTCTTTGACAGAGACACAGCGAGAGAGGGAACACAAGCAGGGGGAGTGGGAGAGGGAGAAGCAGGCTTCCCGCTGAGCAGGGAGCCCGATGCGGGGCTTGATCCCAGGACCCTGGAACCATGACCTGAGCCGAAGGCCGACGCTTAACGACTGAGCTACCCAGGGGCCCCCCCAAATATTTTATTTTTAAGCAATCTCTACACCTGATGTGGGGCTCAAACTCACAACCCCAAGATCAAGAGTCACATGCTCTACTGACTGAGCCAGTCAGGCGCCCCAAGAATAAACTTTTTATTTTAGAATAATTTCACATTTTCAGAAAAGTTGCAAAGATAGAATACAGAGGGGGCTCCTGGGTGGCTCAGTTGGTTAAGCATCAGGAACCCTCCTACACTGCTGGTATGAATATAAAAACGTTTTGGAAAACAGTTTGGTGATTTCCTGCTCCGTGGAAAGCCTGCTTCTCCCTCTTCCACTCCCCCTGCTTGTGTTCCCTCTCTCGCTGTGTCTCTCTGTCAAATAAATAAAATCTTTAAAAAAAAAAAAAAAACCTTGGTCACAGAGGTAATTGGTGGTAAAAGGCAAACTAAATCTTTCATCTTTTGACTTGGAAAAACCTTCTCTTCTAAGACTCCTGTGTGGCTGAACGAAAATACCTACTAAAGAAGTTTATTGACCTGGAAAGGAAATGCTGTGTGAACAGGCTACTGTCTCTAGATCAGGGGATTTTAATGGGTAATTTAGCCCCCCTGAGAGGACATCCAGCAATATCTGGCGACATTTTTATTTTTTTAACCACTTGGGGAGGAAGAGTTGACTACTACTGGCATCTAGTGGGTAGAGACCAGGGATGCTACCAAACATTCACAGTGTGTAGGACAGTTCCCCACAACAAAGAATTATCCAGCCCTAAATCTTAGTAGTGCCAAGATGAAAAAATCCTGCAATAGATCATATTTCACAAAGCATTATTCACTTAGTGGATACTCAACAAATATTACAGTTGGGAGATTAATTCATAGCACCAGTGAAAAGGTGAGCAGTCTTAGACTTTCTTATTTGTACTGTACAATTTGTTGATTAACAAATAGACTATATGGGGCACCTGGGTGGTTCAGTCAGTTAAGTGTCTGCCTTCAGCTCAGGTCATGGTCCCAGGGTCCTGGGATCAAGCCCCGCATCGGGCTCCCTGCTCCGTGGGAAGCCTGCTTCTGCCTCTCCTACTCCCCCTGCTCGTGTTTCCTCTCTGGCTGTGTCTCTCTCTGTCAAATCAATAAATAAAATCTTAAAAAAAAAAATAGACTATAGAACATGTGGAGGGAAAATTTTTTTTTTTTTTAAGATTTTATTTATTTATTTGACAGAGACACAGCGAGAGAAGGAACACAAGCAGGGGGAGTGGGAGAGGGAGAAGCAGGCTTCCCATGGAGCAAGGAGCCGATGCGGGGCTCGATCCCGGGACCTTGGGATCATGACCTGAGCCGAAGGCAGATGCTTAATGACTGAGCCACCCAGGCACCCCGAGGAGGGAAAATATTTTATCAAGATCATCCTTTGGGGTCAAGGGGCAAGAGCAATACTAATAGCCTATTTCAATATCACAAGCAGATTATCTTAAAAAATATATTGAACTTTGGGGTGCCTGGCTGGCTCAGTCTGTAGAGCATGTGACTCTTGATCTTGGGGTTGTGAGTTTGAACCCCATGTTGGGCGTAGAGATTACTTAAAAATAAAAATATAAAATCTTAAAAAAAGAAGTTGACTTTAGTTAATAATATGAGTGCTGAATTGATGCCTGTAAATGACTTTGAAATGTTAGGGATGCCTGGGTGGCTCAGTCAGTTAAGCGTCTGCCTTCGTTCAGGTATGATCTCAGCGTCCTGGGATTGAGCCCGAAGTCAGGCTCCCTGCTCAGCGGGGAGTCTGCTTCTCCCTCTGCCCTACTCGTGCTCTCTCTATCTCTCTCAAATAATTAAAATCCTTAAAAAAATTACTTTGAAATGCAATAAGATATAAGAGGGATTGATAGATGGAGAAAAGGATAAATAAATACGTAATGAAGCAAATATAGTAAAATGTTAATTGTAGAATCTAGTGGGTGGGCATGTGGAAGTTTGCTGTATAATTCTGTTTTTTTATATGTTTGAAACTTCTTTTTTTTTTTTTAAGATTTTGTTTATTCATTTGAGAAAGAGAGAGCGCCCATGAGCAGGGGGGAGAGGCAGAGGGAGAAGCAGACTCCCCACTGAGCAGGGAGCCCAATGAGGGACTCCATACCAGGACCCCAGAGATCATGACCTGCGCCGAATGCAGACACTTAA
The DNA here is from genome assembly GCF_002201575.2 of Neomonachus schauinslandi. Lineage (NCBI taxonomy): Eukaryota > Metazoa > Chordata > Mammalia > Carnivora > Phocidae > Neomonachus > Neomonachus schauinslandi. The sequence continues at coordinate 51,782,525 of NC_058412.1, forward strand.
CCATCTGAGCCACCCAGGCGGCCTATGTCTGAAAATTTTCATAATACTGGAGGGGAAATCAAAAGCAGAGATTCACACTCTTCTTGTATTTATTTATTTATTTATTTATTTATTTATTTATTTATTTGACAGAGAGAGACAGCGAGAGAGGGAACACAAGCAGGGGGAGTGGGAGAGGGAGAAGCAGGCTTCCCGCGGAGCGGGGAGCCCCACGTGGGGCTCGATCCCAGGACCCTGGGATCATGACCTGAGCCGAAGGCAGACGTTTAACGACTGAGCCACCCAGGCGCCCCAAGATTCACACTCTTCTTAGCAGACACTGGAAACCACATCGCTGATTTTGCTGGGTGACCTCAGGCAAGTTACTTTTTGTGTGTGTGTCAATTGTTTTTAAAGATTTATTTATTTATTTTAGAGAGAGGGAGCGTGAGCAGGGGAGGGGCAGATGGAGACGGGGAGAGAGAATCTCAAGCAGCCTCCCGGCTGAGCACGGAGCTTGACTTGGGGGTTGATCTCAGACCCTGAGATCATGACCTGAGCTGAAATCAAGAGTCAGAAGCTTAACCAACTGAGCCACCCAGGCACCCCTCAAAATTTTTTTTAGCATTTTATTGGTTTTTGGGGGTTTTTTCGTTTTTTTAGAGTATTCTTTATGCCCAGTGTGGGGCTTACACTCAGGATCCCTAGATCAAGAGTCACATGCTCTACTGACTGAGCCAGCCAGGCGCCCCAGGTTACTTAACTTTTTAATTTTCATGTGAAGCATGGTGGTTGTTTGGCTCAAATGAGATACTAGTATTGTGAGGTTCAAATGAAATAATGTGAAAGCACTTGGAAAAGCATAAAGCACTCTAAAATATAACGCATTATTATTGGGAAGGATGAGTATTTGGCCAATTATATGTCATGGCTCTGGGTGTTCTTGACAACTACCGATGTAATGACATTAGCACTGTTCTACCTGCTTTAAGTCGGAAGTACGAAACAGCCATTTCCATAACAATTGCTGTCAAATATTTTTCAAATAACCTACAGAAGACTTGGATTCGTATTCTAAGAGGAGAGAATCATACTATTTTTATGACCTTAATATTTTTTGTTGTCTTACTTACAGATTGCCAGGATCTCCACTTAGGGCACTGGGAATCTTCTTCTACTCTGGAACACTGGGCAGGAGCTTTGCCATTGGCTGGCCAAGAAGGAGGAGGCAGAATGTCTGCATTGTTACACCGTAGAGTTCAAACTTCAAAAGATTTTGGATTAAACAGTATCATTTACTCTGCAAATGATTATGTCTTTGCCTGTCCTCTATGATCATCACAAATGAAACACCTTTCAGGTCTTACGAATTCAGGTTACACTTTTTTCCAGACGCTCTGGCAGCTGATTCAGGTAGGATTGTGCCAGGTTTTGTGGGGAATGGTGGAAAGGAAAGAATTCATCTTTCCTGTTCTCCAGTTCTTGTTCAAATTAAACATCTGTGCATGTAAAAATTAGGTTAACTAATCTAGGTTGTTGTATAAAACCGTTTTGAGCCTAGAGAAATGCTTTAATTATTATATTAGGATTTTAAAAATATATGATATGAAAGGCAAGGGTTCCTTCACTTTTGTTTGATGGCTTAAGTGAATGTTCTGTTTGAGCGTACAATTTGAAAATGGTAGCTAACCTCTTTACATTTTACTTTCTGTACTAAATATCATAAATGATTTTAACTTTGTATGTGTGTGTATGAATGTATATTCATGCTGATGGGCTTATTGCTTTTTCTAGGGCCTTTGAAAAATGGAACCCAACTCTCTGAGGACTAAAGTCCCAGCTTTCTTGTCTGATTTGGGGAAGGCCACATTGAGGGGAATCAGAAAGTGTCCCCGATGCGGCACATACAATGGAACCCGGGGACTGAGCTGCAAGAACAAGACATGTGGAACCATATTCCGCTACGGGGCACGGAAGCAGCCCAGTGTTGAAGCTGTCAAAATCATCACAGGCTCTGATCTGCAGGTTTACTCAGTGCGGCAAAGAGACCGGGGCCCCGATCACCGATGCTTTGTGGAGCTAGGCGTGTCAGAGACGACAATCCAGACGGTGGACGGGACAATCATCACTCAGCTGAGCTCCGGACGGTGTCATGTCCCCTCATGCCTGAAAGCTGCCACCCAGGGCGTAGTGGAAAATCAGTGCCAGCACATCAAGCTGGCGGTGAACTGCCAGGCAGAAGCCACCCCTCTGACTCTGAAAAGCTCGGTCCTGAATGCAATGCAGGCCTCCCCAGAAACCAAGCAAACCATCTGGCAACTGGCCACGGAACCCACAGGTCCCCTCGTACAGAGGATTACTAAAAACATCCTGGTGGTGAAATGCAAGGCGAGCCAGAAGCACAGTTTGGGGTATTTGCATACATCCTTTGTGCAGAAAATCAGTGCCAAAAGCTTGCCCGAGCGCCGGTTCTTCTGCTCCTGCCAGGCTCTGAAATCTCACAAGTCGAACGCCTCCAAGGATGAGGTGGCCCAGAGATGTATTCATTTCTTTGCTTGCATCTGTGCCTTTGCCAGTGATGAGACATTGGCCCAGGAATTCTCAGACTTCCTAAATTTTGATTCCAGCGGTAGGTGGTGTGTTGACACAGTTACTCTGTTTTTCTAAAATGGCAATGAAAGAGTTCCACTGATGGCATTTGGAGATTGTCCTAGCAACCTTCAGAAGCAGTTGCTAGATAATTCAAATGAAAAGCATTCCTTCTTTTAATCCCAGTCAGCACACTTGCATAAAGGTTGGTTGGTTGATTAGTTGGTTGGTTGGTTGAAATTAATGATCAAGAGACTTGGGCATTTTTACTGAGACAATGAATCTAGCAAAAGTTAGCTTAGCTTTGCTTTGCCTTCTTTTTAAACTTTTTCACAGATACCCTATGTTAAAAAAAACAAAGAATAAACAACAACAACAAAAAACCCTTTTATTTTGGGTTGCTTGCTTGTTTCTTATCTTTGAAGATGAGGAAAACTAGTACCTGCTCAAAATATCTTAAAAGATTTATAGCAAGTCTTTTGTTGTGGTTTTTAACAGTTTTATCTTGTAGATGCTTTTTATTTTCATTTCTTAATGATCTTTAGTTGGCAGTAGCTCCCAACTTTTTAGTTTTATTTCTCTGTAAAGTCTTTTATCATGTTAATGATCCATGAATAAAAACCTATGTCTTGGGGAGTTCTTTAAAGGAAATTATTTTAAAGCGGGCAATCACTCCATAATTTAGTTTTTACCAATTAATTTTTCTCTAGGCAGGGACCCATATTTACTCTTGGATGGTATTAATAATTAAGAAATCTGTTGTATTTTAGGTCTTAAAGAGGTTATTGTGCCCCAGTTAGGTTGCCATTCAGAATCAACAGTAACAGCTTGTGAGTCTACTGCCTCTAAGCCAAAGAAGAGGAAGAAGGAGGAAGTACCTGGTGAGAAACTGTTTGGGTTGTTTGTTCAGTGGTGTTGTCTTTAGAGATTGTTTTACTCTATTTTATGTGTTTCACTGAATCTTAGCAAATACAGAAATAGTGTTTGTTATGTTTTTTAACTTTTTAAAAAAAGTTTTATCGTCCACTGATGATTCTTTGTCAAGTGGAACTAAGAGTTGGTTCTTTTGGCCAAGTATAAGATCTAACCAGACTCTACTTTTATTATTGTATCTGTTGTTTAGCCCTTAAACATTTGGACTAGTCTTACACCTTAATCTGCCTTAGGACAGTGTAATGAAGTTTTCGTCCATAGAGTGTTTTTAGAAATTTGTGATAACGGTTAATTATATTTTCCAAACTAATTTAAGAGTGTAGTTTCTGGGGCGCCTAGGTGGCTCAGTCATTAGCCGTCTGCCTTCGGCTCGGGTCATGATCCCACGGTCCTGGGATCCAGCCCCATGTTGGGCTCCCTGCTCGGCGGGAAGCCTGCTTCTTCCTCTCCCACTCCCCCTGCTTGTGCTCCGTCTCTCGCTGTGTCTCTCTCTGTCAAATAAATAAATAAAATCTTAAAGAAAAAAAAAAAGAGTGTAGTTTCTTAGCTTCATTTTCAATAGGTGGCACCATATGTATATTTTTTCTTTTTGAATGTAAATGTACCAGTGTCAGTTAAGTAGTCAAATAAATCAATATGAAAACACTGTTCTAGTAAATAAGTATTAAAAGACCTAGACTCTAAACAAAAGAAAAATATTCTAGTCCACACATGTGGGTAGAAACATTTTTGTGGGTAGAGTATTTTTAGAGGTGGGTCAGATGGTCATATGAGCACAGGAGTTTGGGTGCTGGGATGTTGGAGAAAGATGGAGAAACAAAGTGACATGGGTATTTCTGGGTTTTTTTTGAGAGAGAGAGCACATGAGAGGGGGGAGGGTCAGAGGGAGAAGCAGACTCCCTGCTGAGCAGGGAGCCTGACGCGGGACTCGATCCTGGGACTCCAGGATCATGACCTGAGCGGAAGGCAGTCGCTTAACCAACTGAGCCACCCAGGCACCCGGTATTTCTGTTTTTAAGAAGTAATTCTGCAGCAATATAGAGCAGAGATTGTCATTAAATGTTTACTTATTAGTCTTTCCCAAGAAAACCTGAAATTCAAAAAGAAAGTTCTTTTTTTTTTTTTAAGATTTTATTTATTTATTTGAGAGAGGGAGAGGGAGCGAGCACGAGCAGATGGGAGGGGCAGAGGGAGAGGGAGAAGCAGACTCTCCACTGAGCAGGGAGCCCGACATTGGGCTCGATCCCAGGACCCTGGAATCATGACCTGAGCTGAAGGCAGACGCTCAACCAACTGAGCCACCCAGGCACCCCCAAAAAGAAAGTTCTTATCCTTTGACTCAGTAGACCTGATTCTAAATAATTGTTTTTTTTAAAGAGTTATTTATTTTATTTTATTATTATTATTTTTAAAGATTTCATTTATTTACTTGAGAGAGAGAGCACAGAGGGAGAAGGAGAAGCAGACCCCCGCTGAGCAGGGAGTCTGACGCGGGGCTCGATCCCAGGACCCTGGGATCATGACCTGAGCCGAAGGCGGACACTCAACCAACTGAGCCACCCAGGCACCCCAGTTTATTTATTTGAGAGAGAGAGAGAGAGTGTGTGTGTGCATGTGTGTGAATAGGGGGATTATAAATAATCTTTTATAAGAAAATAGTCCTTGATACAGGAAAAACATTTTGTCCACAGATACTCATTTTACAGATATTTATAATGTTGAAAAATTAGAAACAAGTAAGAGACAACCACTAGGAATAGTTAAATAAGCCATGATAAAGCTACTTGATAGAATATCAGGCAGCCATTAAAAATTATTATAAAGAATTATAAAAATTAGTATAAAGAATTATTATAGGGGTGCCTGGGTAGCTCAGTCAGTTGAGTGTCTAGCTCTTGGTTTTGGCTTAGGTGGTGATCCCAGGGTCCTGGGATTGAGCCCTGTGTCAGGCTTCGTGCTCAGTGTAGAGTCTGCTGGAGATTCTCTCTCCCTCCATCCCTACCCCTACCCGTGCACACACACATACGCACTCTCTCTAAAATAAATAAATCTTTTTTTTTAAAAAAGAATTATTGGGGCACCTGGGTGGCTCAGTTGTTGGGCATCTGCCTTTGGCTCAGGTCATGATCCCAGGATCCTGGGATTGAGCCCCGCATCGGGCTCCCTGCTCAGCGGGAAGCCTGCTTCTCCCTCTCCCACTCCCCCTGCTTGTGTTCCCTCTCTTGCTGCCTCTCTCTCTGTCAAATAAATAAATAAATAAAATCTAAAAAAGAATTATAAAGAAATGTTTAGATAACTCAGGTAAAAAACAATGCTCAGTTAAATTTGAGTTTCATACAGACAAATAATTTTAGTATAAATATGTCCCATGCAATATTTGGAACATACTTATATTAAAAATAAAACTATTTATTTGAAATTCAGAATTTTTTTTGCTAAATTTGGCAATCCTGGTACAATCACAGTTACTTAAAATTACAAAATAAGTAAAATCAACTATTTACACACACACACACACACACACACAAGACAATAGTTCATCAGAAAATTGATAGTGATTTTCTGAGAGGTGGGAGCAGTGGGCAAATTTTTTTTTCTTTTCACTTCTAGGTCCTCCACCTACACCCCGATTTCCTGTAAAGAGCATATGAAACTTAAAATGTTATGTATAAAGTCTAATGCTAATTCCTTCTAGAAACTGAAGCTAACTTAGAAATTAAAAAAGATTTTTTATATTTTAGACTCTTCAGAAATTAATATTGAGGGCGCCTGGGTGGCTCAGTTGGTTAAGCGACTGCCTTCGGCTCAGGTCATGATCCCGGAGTCCCTGGATCGAGTCCCGCATCGGGCTCCCTGCTCGGCAGGGAGTCTGCTTCTCCCTCTGACCCTCCCCCCTCTCATGTGCTCTCTCTCTCATTCTCTCTCTCTCAAATAAATAAATAAAAAATCTTTAAAAAAAAAAAAAAAAAGAAATTAATATTGAATCAATTTCTCTTCTGCAGACATGTTATTAAACACTGTAATGGTTTGTGGTTTAGGTGCACAGACGAACAGTTCACTACTGTCTCAGGATGCAGTGAGCAGTCATCTAAGGAAAGGTGGCCTGAAAAAACCTGTGGTTGCTTCTTCATTAAAAAGGCAGGGTAAGTTTCCCTTCCCCAGGGTAGGCTAAAGAGGTGGAAATCATCCTAAAGAAGCCCAAAGCTATATAATGGAAAGAAATGTTGCATGTTATCCCCCAGAGAGTGCTAAGATAAACAGGAGCAGGCACTGAGGCTGAGGTCTGTTCTGTTCCACTGGCTTCCAATCCTACTCAAAACTGAATCGTGTCTTTTAAATAACAAATGCAGCAGAAGTTACTTCGTGTCTTAGCAGCACATGTTCTGTAGGATATTTTCCTTTTGTTGCTTATTACCCACATGCAGTTGGTATGGAGCCTCAAAGTTGAAGAAGAAACATATTTTACAATTGTGCAGTGATAAATATTTGTTGAGAAAGACAAATATAATCTGTTCTCCAAAGTTATAAATTTGGGGGTGCTGGCTGGCTCAGTCAGTAGAGCATGCGACTCTTGATTTCAGGGTCATGAGTTCGAGCCCCACGTTGGGCGTAGAGGTTACTTTTAAAAATGATAAATAAAAGTCAATGTGTGTTAAAAAAAATTAAGTTTGAAAACATGTAAAAGCAGTAGCATGGGTATCATTCTGAAGTTAGGAGACAAAATGACTTAATTTGAACATAACTTACATATTTACCTTTCTAGTCAGAATAATTAAATTTATACATTTGGGGATCAACATTTTCTTAACTCTCATATATTATGGCTGGGTGATTAAAAACCAGACATCATTCCTGCTCTCATACTCTGGTTTTGAAGACAAGACCAGTACATAAATAGCAAATAATACAAGACCAAATTATAATTAACCAATTAAGAACTTACACATTCCAGGAATAAATGTTCCTGGAACATTTAGGTTCCAGAAGGTCAGGGACTGTGATCAAAAATATCAGGTAGGGGTTAAGTGGCTACCTTCAGCTCGGGTCATGATCGTAGGGTCCTAAGATAGAGCCCCAGTTGGGCTCCCTGCTCAGCGGGGAGTCTGCTTCTCCCTCTCCTCACCACTTGTGCTCTCTCTCACTATCTCTGTCATTATTTCTGTCTCTCTCTCAAATAAATAAATAAAATCTTATATATATATGTATATATATATATATATGACTTGAACTTAAAAAAATATATCAGGTAGAAGATTTTTTTTTAAGATTTTATTTATTCACTTAAGAGAGAGGGAGAGAGCATGAGCAGGAGGAGGGGCAGAGGGAGAGGGACAAACAGACTCCCCGCTGAGTGGGGAGCCCAATGCAGGGCTCCATCCCAGGACCGTGAGACCATGACCTGAGCTGAAGCAAGATGCTTAACCAACTGAGCCACCCAGGCACCCCAGTTAGAAGATTTTTAACATCACTTCCTTTGGTGCAAAGAAAAACTAAAATAGAATAAAGTAGCTTTTTACCCAAATTATCACTATATACATTTACCTAATGAGAATTTAGTTTCAAATGAATAGTAGCTACGGCATCATTATCTCCTGATTTATAGATCTCTAAAGCAGCCATTATACAAGGCTATTCTCCAATCTGCAGCTGACTTTTTTTCCAGAGATTTTATTTTGCTTTTCAAAGATTTTATTTATTTATTTTTAAGATTTATTTATTTATGAGAGAGAAAGAGAGCAGGGAGGAGGGGGAGAAGGAGAGAGAGTCTCAAGCAGACTCCACACTGAGTGCAGAGCCCGAGGTGGGGCTTGATCTCATGACCCTGAGATCAGGACCTGAGCCAAAACCAAGAGCCAAAACTGACCACGCCACGCAGGCGCCCCTCAAAGATTTTATTTTTTTTTATTTTATTTTTTTAAAGATTTTATTTATTTTTTAGAGAGCGAGCGAGAGAGAAACAGCATGAGAGGGGAGAGGGTCAGAGGGAGAAGCAGGCTCCCCGCTCAGCGGGGAGCCCGATGTGGGACTCGATCCCAGGACTCTAGGATCATGACCTGAGCTGAAGGCAGACACTTAACCATCTGAGCCACCCAGGCGCCCTCAAAGATTTTATTTTTATTTTTATTTTTTTTAAAGATTTTATTTATTTATTTGACAGAGAGAGAGATAGCGAGAGCAGGAACACAAGCAGGGCGAGTGGGAGAGGGCGAAGCAGGCTTCCCGCAGAGCAGGGAGCCCGATGCGGGGCTCGATGCCAGGACCCTGGGATCATGACCTGAGCCGAAGGCAGATGCTTAACGACTGAGCCACCCAGGCGGCCCCAAAGATTTTATTTTTAAGTAATCTCTATACCCAACATGGGGCTTGAATTCACAACCTGAGATCAAGAGTTACATGCTCTACCAACTGAGTCAGCCAGACACCGCTTCAATTTGCAGTTTAATGTTGATGAAAGACTGCAGACTTACTATGGTTAATAATCTTAAACCCATGAGTATCTCCACAGCTTTTCACTTTGGGTGAAGGATTCTTAAAACAAAACAAAACAAAAACATAGAATCTTCCATTTCACTTAATGTATCTAAATTTCTTTGAATTTCAACTTATTGCCCTTTTCTGTATAAAATTCTCAGCTTTTTCAATCTTCAGCTAACTGTTGTTTCTGTAAAAAAAGATAAAAGTTACTGAAAAGTTTTTTGTTTGTTTTTCCTAGCCTCCGGTCAGCTGTTGGATGAGGCACAAGTGACCTTATCCTTCCAAGACTGGCTGGCCAGCGTCACAGAACGCATCCATCAAACCATGCACTATCAGTTTGATGGTAAGTATTGGTCACCTGACTTGGCTATTGCTGAAAGGAGGAGAAATTAAAGTAACTGTGTTGTAGTTCTTTTTTTTTTTTTTTTAAGATTTTATTTATTTATTTGACAGGGACAGAGATAGCGAGAGCAGGAACACAAGCAGGGGCAGTGGGAGAGGGAGAAGCAGGCTTCCCGCAGAGCAGGGAGCCTGATGCGGGGCTTGATGCCAGGACCCTGGGATCATGACCTGAGCCGAAGGCAGACGCTTAACGACTGAGCCAGCCAGGCGCCCAAGAAAGAGAGAATCTTAAGCAGACACCGCACTGTGCATGGAGCCCGACAGAGGGCTCGATCTCAGGTCCCTGAGATCATGACCTGAGCCCAAATCACGAGTCGGGAGGCTCAACTGAGCCACCCAGACGCCCCTAAGAGTCACTCTTAAGTTATATCCAGGCAGGTAGTGGTTCTGGATGTTTCCCCTCTGTTGGGGCTAGCCTGTTGGGCAGTTTTTTGTTTTTTAAAGATTTATCCATTTATTGTAGAGAGGGGTTTGCCGAGGGGCAGAGGGAAAGAGAATCCCAACCAGATGTCCTGCTGAGTGTGGAGCCCAATGTGGGGCTCAATCCCATGACCCCAAGATCATGACCTGAGCCAAAACCAAGAGCCAGACACCCAACTGACTGAGCACCCAGGCACCCTGATTTTATTTTATTTTTTAAGTAAGCTCTACACCCAGTGTGGAACTTGAACTCATGACCCTGAGATCAGGAGTTGCATGCTCTACCCATGGAGCCAGTCAGACGCCGCCCCCCGCTTGGACAATTTTTAAGGAAAAAGTCTGAACTCTTCTGACCCCTCCCCTGAACACTCTTTCTGCTGACTTTTTGCTGACCCTTGTGTCTTGCAAGTTTCTTTAAGAGGTTTGTTAAGTATTTTCAAACATTGGGCGCCTGGGTGGCTCAGCTGGTTAAGTGACTGCCTTCGGCTCAGGTCATGATCCTGGAGTCCCGGTATCGAGTCCCGCGTCGGGCTCTCTGCTCGGCAGGGAGTCTGCTTCTCCCTCTGACCCTCCCCCTCTCATGCTCTCTCTCTCTCTCTCTCTCTCTCATTCTCTCTCTCAAATAAATAAAATCTTTAAAAAAAAAAGTATTTTCAAACATTTTGCCTGCTTTGAGATCATATTCAGAGAGAAAGGCCAATGCTTATTGGATAAACAGTGTCCTGACTTTGGGGTCTGCAGTGCTCATGGCCCAGACCATCTGAGTGGGAGCTTGCAGTTAACTTTGCTTGGACATGAATGCACATAGCAAATGCCTGGGGACAGTGAGCAGGACTGAATCAAGTTTACCTTCTCAACTCAGCCTCATTGTTCTCATTTCATTTCATATACTCTTTAAAGGGAAAGGTCTGGGCTGCAGTGGTGTTTACAAAACGGGATTTAAAATTTTATCTCTGGTGGATGACAAGGGCCTGCTGTATTTGTTACAATTATGAGGGATCAAGAGTAGGGCTGGTGACAGTGCTTGACTCATAAAGGTCAATCAAAGCCTTTTGCTTCTGTATAAAGCAGCCTCCGTGGCAGTTTTAGTTATTATTGCCACCCAGTTCCATTTCTTGCACTTCTCCCTACGTGTCAGAAAGCCCACTGAGTTTCTCTAAATGAGTTTCTTCTTATTTGCTGTAGGCAAACCAGAGCCACTGGTGTTCCACATTCCTCAGTCCTTTTTCGATGCCCTGCAACAAAGAATATCTATAGGAAGTGCAAAGAAACGGCTTCCCAACTCCACAACAGGTATGGGATTTTTTTCCTCGGGAATAGCAGTAGATGTCTTGACCTTAAAGAATTATGTTTAGAAAAACCATGTGGAATTTTCAGGATTAGGACTTTGAGTCACATGGCTCAGAGCATGAAGCCTTAGCCAGTCAGCTCTTGGAATAATGATCACCCTCCTCAAAGGCCCCATACTTATTCCAGTAAGAGGTAATGGAAAGATTCAGAAAGCACAAACCTGGTAAAAGAACAATGAAGTGCAATAAGGGTGCCCACCAAGAAGTTTGATAATTTTTTAAAATTTATTTTATTTTTTAAAAAAGATTTTATTGATTTATTTGAGAGAGACAGAGCATGAGCATGATATTGAGCTGGGAGGAGGGGCAGAGGGGGAGGAAGAAGCAGGTTCTCCGCAGAGCAGGGAGCCCAACTTGGGGCTTGATCCCAGGACCCTGCGATCATGACCTGAGCCGAAGACAGATGCTTAACTGACTGAGCCACCCAGGCATCCTGAAGTTTGATATTTTTAGATATGAACCCATTTCAACAAAAGCATTGCAGGCTCTAATCATTATTTGGGCTGGCTTCTTGTAGGCATATTATAGTATGTATCAAAAACAAAAACTTGTGGTGCCTAGGTGGCTCAGTCGTTAGGCATCTGCCTTCGGCTCGGGTCATGGTCCCAGGGTCATGGGATTGAGCCCCATATCAGGCTCCCTGTTTCGGAGGAAGCCTGCTTCTCCCTCTCCCACTCCCCCTGCTTGTGTTCCCTCTTTCGCTGTGTATCTGTCAAATAAATAAATAAAATCTTAAAAAAAAAAAACAAAAACACTTGTTGGGGTGTCTGGGTGGCTCAGTCGGTTAAGCGTCTGCCTTCGCTCAGGTCATGATCCCAGGGTCCTGGGATCAATCCCCACATCAGGCTCCCTGCTCAGCAGGGAGCTTGCTTCTCCCTCTACTTCTGCCTGCTGCTCTGCCTACTTGTGATCCCTCTCTCTGTCAAATAAATAAATAAAATCTTTAAAAAAAAAAACAAAACTTGTTTTTCACAACTCCCAATTTTTGATGAAGGAAGATTTTATTTTTAGAGTAATTCTTAGGCTTGGAACCCTTATATTTACATTATTGTGGTGCATATTTCTTGGTTTTCCATTACATTTTCTACTAGAAATGTCAAGGTACTTATTAGGTAGTGTAAGGAAATAAGAGGGAGAAAAAGAGGAAGAAAGGATGGCTCAGTGGCAAATAGCCCAAGAGTAACTATAGCTGGAAATCAATGCTATTTCTTTAGTTAGTAGTTATTTGATGATATGATAGGGACTGTTTGAGGTTTAATTCTATCTTTGAATAGTCCAAGCTGTGAATCACTGTTTAGGGCCATAAAAATTTTGTCTTCGGGGCGCCTGGGTGGCTCAGTCGTTAAGCATCTGCCTTCGGCTCAGGTCATGATCCCAGGGTCCTGGGATCGAGCCCCCGCATCGGGCTCCCTGCTCAGCGGGAAGCCTGCTTCTCCCTCTGTCCCTGCTTGTGCTCTCCCTCTCTCGCTGTATCTATCTCTGTCAAATAAATAAATAAAACCTTTAAAAAAAAATTTTTTTTTTGTTTTCACAGCTTATCTATCTGAGGCAGCATTGATTCTTTCTTTCACGTTAAACTTTAGGCCTCCTAATACATTAATTTTAACCCATCCCTTCGCTATTTTTTCAGGCCCTTTGGTGAAACCCTTTATAACCCTGCAGGCAAGGCAATAGATTGGCAACCACGTTAACTGGCTTAAACTCCATATAATCCTTTTAAGAACTGTAATTTGACCTCTGATATATCTAAAGTTGTAAGAGATTGTAAGAGGCTATCTTATAATGGAGCCCAGTGTGTGTAGCTGTATCAAAGAAATAAGTTTTTTTGTTTGTTTAAGAAATAAGTTTCTAAGGTAGCAAAAATAAATAGTATCTCAAAGAAGCATCAGAGACTTTATTTGGCAGAAATCCATATCATTTATCACATTTTGCCAAAGCCATTATAGATTTGCCTCTAGAATTTCTTTTTCAAAGTGCTGAGATTCTATAAGGAGAGGATAGTACTGCACTGAACTTTCTAGAAACTGGATAACATATACAATGAAAGAGAATGTTATTTTTTGGTAGTCTAATCATGTTCCCTTTTTACATTGAAGCTTTTGTTCGGAAAGATGCCTTGCCACTGGGAACCTTTTCCAAGTATACCTGGCATATCACTAATATCCTGCAAGTTAAACAAATCTTAGATACCCCAGAGGTAAGAGGGTATTTCTACAATAGTAGGAGGGCAAAGAGGGGAAGAGAGAGAAACAAGTGCAAGAAGTATGTTTGCACCAGTTCTTTGAGTTATAGACACCAAAGAGAATTGCTTTTTCTCATACTAAGAGATTATTCAGAAATATTCATAGCTGTCTGGTGCTATGATTTTAATGGTTATTTCTTATGGCTTGAAAAAGTATCTTAAGTTAGAGTATTCCTTTTCTCTGCCTTTGGGATCAGAAAACAGAGATCATTTTTCTTGTAAATTAAATAACGAACCCCTACTAGCTATGGTGAGCCCTAGATTAACTGGCAGGGAGCTAGAAAGTATATAAATAATTTGAGATGATACACTATTTGTAAAGTCAGTGAACCCAGCACAATCGAATGCTTCTCCACAAACTGCAATTTAGTCCTCATTAGAGAAATGACCCTTAATTAGTTTGCATTCTTTTTGCAAGGGAAATATTAGACATTTTTAAACATTTTCTTTTTCAAGCAGATCCTGAAAATTTGAGGGTTAATGTAGAAAATTCAGCATAGTATGATTGGATACATTAAGATTAGCTTAATTGCAAAGTGTTGTTACATTCAGGAAAAAAAATAAGTTGTTGGGAAGCTATAGAACTTAATTGTGAGCCCTAGAAAAGGCCTGTGTTAGCACTAAAGACATTTGAGAAACTCTTTAAATGTTGGTGTCACAGAGACAGTTTCTGGCCCAGAGCAGGTTCAGGGAGGCACCGTGAGGCGAGGGAAGAGAGCTAAGAATCATGGCGTGTCGGTCTGCTGGCCATTACTTACCTGCATCTCCTCATTCAGACTCACAGCCATGCTTTGGTATTAACTGTATTTTGCAGATGAGAAACAGGCCATGAGAAGCTCACCGTGCTGTTTAGTGGCAAAGACCAGTTCAAGTTCTGTCTGGCTCAGTCCCAAGGATGGTGTGAAGCATGCAAGGTGTGAGGTCCGCTACAGGCAGTATCAGTGGGGCTTCCAGGAGGAGAATGATGCTGGCAGAGCGGCAGGGGGAGGAATAAAACGGACTGGAGAGCAAGTCCATGCCAGTGGCCGTTGAATAGCTGTGAAGATGTTAGGGGTTCTGTTCATATATACTTTGGCTGGTGTTCAACTTAAAGTTACAGAAGAAAAAGGAAAGCCGTGAATGATGTAAAGGAGAAAAGGAAGATCAGTTGACAGTGTTTACTTGAAAATACAAGAGGAAGTTTTAATTAATTGGAGTGTACTTAACAAAAAAGAATAAGTAAAAGATCTGTCGTCATCCAAATGTTTGTCTACTTTGAGTTTTTCCTTTCTTACCTTTTCTTGGTATTGTCTCTGTGTCCAGATGCCCTTGGAAATCACTCGGAGTTTTATCCAGAACCGGGATGGGACTTATGAGCTGTTTAAATGCCCTAAAGTGGAAGTAGAGAGCATAGCAGAAACCTATGGTCGTATAGAAAAGCAACCTGTGTTGCGACCCTTGGAACTAAAAACCTTTCTCAAAGTTGGTAAGTGAAATTGTGTTTTCAATAGCGCAGCTTCCTTAGAGGGTCAGCTGTGTGCATTGCACTGTCCTAGACTTTGGATCTTGACCTTAAACAAATATTCATTCATCTTGTAAAGACCATCGTGGAAAAAAGTGTTTTGTGTCTTTTGAAACAATGTTTTTTTTTTTTTTTTAAAGATTTTATTTACTTATTTGACAGATAGAGACACAGCGAGAGAGGGAACACAAGCAGGGGGAGTGGGAGAGGGAGAAGCAGGTTTCCCGCCGAGCAGGGAGCCCGATGCGGGGCTTGATCCCAGGTCCCTGGGATCACGACCTGAGCCGAAGGCAGACGCCCAACGACTGAGCCACCCAGGCGCCCCTGAAACAATGCTTTTAAAATAAAATTACAGGGGCGCCTGGGTGGCTCAGTCAGTTAAGCGTCTGACTCTTGATTTCAGCTCAGGTCATGATCTCAGGGTCATGAGATGAAGCCCGGCGTCAAGCTCTGGCTAGGCGTGGAACCTGCTTGGGGTTCTCTTTCTCTCTCTCCCTCTGCCCCTCCTCAACCCCTGCTTGTGCACAGGCTCGCTCTCTTTTTCTCCAAAAAGTAATTAATTTAACTGATTTAAATGACAGGGGGTATCTAGCTGGTTCAGTCAGTGGAGCACATGACTTGATCTTGGAGTTGTAAGTTCAAGTCCCATGTGGGTGTAGAGATTATGTAAAAATAAAGTCTTTAAAAATAAATAGAATAGAATAGAATAAAAGTGGGATGCTTGGGTGGCTCAGTCATTAAGCGTCTGCCTTCGGCTCAGGTCATGATCCCAGGATCCTGGGATCGAGCCCCGCGTCGGGCTACCTGCTCTGCGGGAAGCCTGCTTCTCCCTCTCCCACTCCCCCTGCTTGTGCTCTCTCTCTCTCTGACAAATAAATAAAACCTTAAAAAAAAAAAAGAATAGAATAAAAGTAACACATGTTCATTACAGAGAAGTCATAGATTTCATTATAAAGCATCAAAGAGAAAAATAAACCACCTATAATCCCATGCATCATGGACATCACCATTAGATTTTGGTATCTATCCTTTCAGACTCTCTTCTGTGCATGAAAAGAATTTATAAAGCATGGGATCATGCCCCAGCTGCTTTTTTAACATAAAAATACATCATGAACTGCTTTCCATGTCTATTTTCAACATTATTTTTTAACTTTTTTTGTTATAAAACATACATAATATAAATTTTTTTAAGTGTATGTATGGTTCTTAGGCATTAAGTACATTTATATTGTGCAACCAGCACCATCATCCATCTCCAGAACTTTGCCTTCCTCCACTGAAACTGTACCCATTAAAGAGTAACTCCCCACTCTCACCTCTCCCCTGGTCCCTGGCAACCACCATTCTACTTTGTGTTTATTAATTTGACTACTTTAGGTACCTCATCTAAATAGAATCATACAGTATTTGTCTTTTCTCTGACTGGCTTTTTTCACTCAGCATAATGTCCTTAAGGTTCATCCATGTTGGAACATGTGTCAAAATTTCTTTCCTTTTTTTTTTTTTTTTTTAAAGTGAGCCCTGTGCCCAACATGGGGCTTGAACTCACGACCCCAAGATCAAGATTTGCACACTGCTGACAGAGCAGCCAGATGCCTAAACTGTATTTGAAAGCTATACTGTATTATTTTTAATTCTGCTAGTGTTTTATATTTTTTCAAAAGCATTTTTTAACCAGAGTTTTCCTTTTTTTCTTTTTTAAAGATTTTATTTATGTATTTATTTATTCATTTATTTATTTGAGAGAGAGAGAGAGAGCAGAAAAGTAGGCAGAGGGAGAAGCAGACTCCCCACTGAGCAGAGAGCTCAACATGGGTTCGATCCCAGGACCCTGGGATCATGACCTGAGCCGAAGGCAGACGCTTAACTGACTGAGCCACCCAGGCGCCCTGCCTGAAATTTTCTTTTGGATAGGTATACCAGTAATCACTTTTCCTTTCCCTTGATTCTTCTTGTTTTTCTCCTTGTTTTTCTCTTAGTTTGTTGTGGTTGTTTTTTTTTTTTCATTTTTTTTCTTCTTTTTCATTCCTGAACAGAGTAACATCTGTCCATCCTCAAATTTTGGAATGGTACTGGGTGCCTGGGTGGCTTAGTTGGTTAAGCGACTGCCTGCGGCTCAGGTCATGATCCTGGAGTCCCGGGATCGAGTCCCGCATCGGGCTCCCTGCTCAGTGGGGAGTCTGCTTCTCCCTCTGACCCTCCTCCCTCTCGTGCTCTCTCTCATTCTCTCTCTCGCAAAAAAAAAAAAATTTGGAATGGTACTAATCAGTATTTTTTTCCTTCCTTCCTTCCTTCCTCCCTCTCTCCTTCCCTCCCTCCCCTCCCCCTGCTTGCTTGTTTTCCCTTTCTTCCTTCCCTTCCTCCCTCCCTCCCTCCCTCCCTTCCTCTATCTCTCTCTTTCTTTCATTTCTTTCTTTGTCTTCAGGCAACACTTCCCCAGATCAAAAGGAGCCAACACCTTTCATCATTGAGTGGATCCCAGATATCCTTCCCCAATCCAAGATTGGCGAGCTGCGGATCAAGTTTGAGTATGGTCACCACCGAAATGGGCATGTTGCAGAGTACCAAGACCAGCGGCCGCCACTGGACCAGCCCTTGGAACTGGCCCCTCTGACCACCATCACTTTCCCTTGAGGCAAAATGAAACAGTCTTTTGCTGCTAAATTTGCACATCCCCACCCCTTGACAATTTTAAATACCTAGTTAGGCATTTAGATGGCCCTGTTCCTTAGTGAACTGCTCTTAGTTAAGATACAAGTTCTCAGTACATTCGAGTGGATTCTTTTGAAGAAAAACTCTTCTTGTAAATGGCCTTTTTGGTGCTGCTGTGTATAGTCTTCATTATAAATTAGGTGATATTTCTAGCTAGAATTTTTAAAGAACAAAAAGGAAACCAGCTCACTTTCCTTCTTCAAGGACTCCCATTTAGAGTTTGTTTCAACCTTTTTCTAATTCTCTAAGAAGTAAGCAGCACTCCGCCTTACACCAACAGTGTTGGAAAGTTACTGATACCCTGGTTAGGGCAGAATGTTAAGGACCATCCTGACAGAGTTCCAGTCATGCCCTTTTATCCTGTTCTCAAATAAAGCACAGTGTCACTAGTTTTTCCAAAGTATATATCATATTGGCCTGATGATAAAATTATAAACCTTTGGGGAGATTTAAGTAATAGTGAAATAGGAAAAAGAGGTCCATGTGTCAAGGGAATATTGACATTTCAAACTAATGCTTCTAGTTGCTTATTTCATTGATACTTATTTCCTTCTCTAGTCTCAAAAAAGTTTAACAGTAAGATTCAATTCCTATTGCTGAGTTCATTGATCACAGAATGGAGATACTGAAAGACACAGAACTGGAAGCCTGTGTTCAGGGAGAAAAGAAGGGAATGATGCCTTACTATGTCCCAGGCACTCTCATATACGTTCCCAATCATTTTTCTCATTTAGTCCTCATTATTCTTTGAATTTAGGCATTACCCCTTTTTTTAAGTTAAAGAGACAGCCTCTCTGAGGTTATCTTGCTGGAAACAGCATTAAAAATAATGTTTCATTTTACTGCAAAGGACATGTTCTTTCTACTTTATCATGTTGCTTTGATATAAATTCCTTGTAATTCATTATCCTTGGGAACACAAGAAAAATCCATATAAAGGAGGCTCTTGGTTTTCTTTTGACGGCAAGTAACAAAACCCCAACTCTAACCAGCTCAGGCAAAAATGGCAATGAATGACTGGTTCGTGGACTCTAAAATAGGGCTGGACAGCTGTCGTGTGGTGGCACTGGGATGTGACTAGGCCTCAGGAACCCTGGAGCCCTTGCCCACGTGACCCATCACTGTCTCTCCTGGGGTTTCACTCACTCTCAGCACCGAGCAGCTCCCTCTGGCCAGAATTCTGACTCCTCTGAGGTGCCTGAAAGTGTGACTTCTCCTTCCACACTAGAGCAGGGCTGACTGCTCTGCTCTGTCTCTCATCCAAAGGGCAAAGACCCAGAGGAAAGACTCTAATAGGCATTTTTGGTAAAACGGGGAGCTGGGCCCCTAAGGGGGGGGCGGGTAGGCAAATTAAGTGTCTATCCTGTGTGATTGAGGGGCTAGTGTGTGTGGAGCACTCACAATGCTGTAGGCAGTGGTGGAATTCCTTGAAGAGACTCCAGAGAGGTCCACAGAGAACTTAGAACTTGCACTGGGCTTTAAAGGAGAAAGGGTTTGCATAGATAGAAGAGAAATTAAAATTAGGTGAAGCAGAGCCTGCCTGAAAAGGAAGAACCCCTAAGGAAACATAGTGGTTGGCCCATTCAAGAAACCCTTCAACCTGAGTGCTTTGAGGACGGTAGTCACAGCTTTTGGACCAAGACAGATCTGTGAGTGACAAGCAATGCCTGGGTCTAGCAGTACTTGACTACAGCCACAGGGACGAGAAGCACAATCGAGGCCATAGAACACATGGCTGGGACAAATGATCCACCCAAAGAGGTGCACACTCAAGTGCTAAGGTCTTCACCCAGGACCACCCCAGCCCACCATCACAGCCCATCAAAATCTGGAATAGGGTTCAGAGTTACGGTGACTCTGTTTTACAACTTGACATCCTCTCTAACAGGTCAAGCATGGGCCTAGGAGTACCAACCAATGGGACTGCTGCACCCACTCTCAACATCCAGACACCTCTGGGACACCACCAGTATTGACCTCATTTCAGACTTACCCCACACTACCACTACGGAGTGATCCTAGATACTTCCACCAGGAAAGGGCTCTTCAAACCCCGCACCCACCTGCCTCCCTACCCATCCACACTTGCACCTGCTATCCATTGTACACCTCCATTAGTCATAGGAATCTCCCATCCCTGGGAGATGGCTGTTCAGCTGCTGCCTTTCAACACTGCAGCCACCATTTGTATTCTGGAGTGAACAGCTCAAAATCCTCCATGTTCACATAGCCACCTGTTTACTGCACCGACTGATCATCCTTAGACTGAGTAAATTAAAAGGTCTAAGAGGGATGCTGCCTTAACTTCTCCAGACAACGTGGCTGCACCCCTAATGTGGGCACCATGAGAACAACTTGCTACTCATCCGCCTGGAACACTTTGGTTCTAACCTGTCTTGTCCCTGCTTCTACTAGAACTGCTGTCATCTTAGCAGCTTGCTAGCTTAGAGGAGTAGTAATAGGCCACTCAGAGACCTGAAAATCTGACTCCAAGAACCACCCACCTGAGCGAAAGTCTGTAGGCCTGCCACCTGGCTCTCTCAAGGTACCAGATGTCATCAGCCCTATGGCCTTCTCGGCCCAGCAATTTCCAGTCACAGAAGTCCATCCTGTCTTTCACGGATTCCTGTTATGTCCGGTCTGCCAATAACCTGTGCTTCCCTCCAGCCCACGTGTGCACACACATGCACACACACCACACACACTCCAGCCCCCTGCATGAGTAGGTGGCCCCTAGCTCTGGCCACTTACAGAATGCAACCTGTGTATGTCAAATAAGAGGCACTGTTCTGTCAGAGTCTGGTTCCCCCCTGTCAGGGCCCAGAACTTGCCCTCTGCTAGAATAACCCAAGGAAATCCCACTGTATCTGCTGAAGGTGAGAGAATGGGCAGGGATTGCTCTCCTCCAGCACTTTGAATGACCTGGACCCTCTCAAGTATGTGTCACATATAACACAGAAAAGCCAACCACAGAGAAAAACCTTACCCATTAACCTATTTCTCTTTTTTTATCTCCCAGATTCTGATTTCCTAGTTTTCTTCCTTTGCATTTTGTGATATTTTCTGATACTCCTTATTGGATGCTTTTTTTTTAAGGTTTTTTTTTTTTTTTTTTAAGATTTTATTTATCTGAGACAGAGAGAGCATGAGAGGGGGGAGAGTCAGAGGGAGAAGCAGACTCCCCTTTGAGCGGGGAGCCCAATGTGGGACTCCATCCCAGGACTCCAGAATCACGACCTGAGCCGAAGGCAGTTGCTTAACCAACTGAGCCACCCAGGCACCCAAGGTTTTATTTTTTTTTTTTAAGTAATCTCTACACTCCACTTGGGGCTCCAACTTACAACCCCAAGATCAAGAGTTGCATGCTCTACCAGCTGAGCCAACCAGGCACCCCTTGGATGCTTTTTTTTAACCCTTCTTCCAGACCTTCTTCCTCCCTGTCTGCCTGCCCTCCCACCATCCAGCTCTGCAAGTTCATGTCTTTCTACCATCCCACCTGCCTCACCAAGGGAGCAGGATGCCTCCTTTGACAATAGTGCTTTAACATGCATAGGCATCACCCAGGGATCTAGTTAGAATACGTATTCCCATTCAGAAGTTCTAGGGTGGGATCCAAGATTCTGCATTTGTGTCACCAAGCTGGATGCAGAAAGTACAGGACTGCAGAGATGCAGCTGGACTCCAGACTGCACTTTGAGCAGCAAGACCTAATGCCTGACTTGGTACTGGACTCCCACTGCTCACTGCCACTAATGGGAGAGGGCAGTGCTGGAGGTCGGTGACACCTAGCAATCAGTGGTGGCTGCTAGAGCACCAGCTAACATGCACCTAAGTGCTTCAAGGCAGTGTGTTAGTGTGAGCTGCTTTATGGCACGCTCCCACGAAGTTGCTCCAACGCATGGAGCCACTAGCCTGACTCCTCCGAACTGGTTCCAACTCGACAGTTACAGAAGTATAAAGTCTGTAACCACACACATTCCCTGCGCGGTTTTTCTCCATTCTCCCCAGCACCACTTTTTCATTGTTCTCTCCACACCATCTGGTTCAGAATTTAAGCCCTGGGTTCAAACCCGGACTCTGCCACCCACTATTAACTGTGCGACCTTGGGCAGGTTATTCAGCCCCATGGTCCGGTGTCCTCATCTGGATGATGTGCATACTAAATAAGATACTGTGTGTGGAAATCCTCATTAAATACTAGCTATTACCCTTTCGCCTATTGTTTGCACTTCTCTTCCTCTTCTACCATTTTTTTCTAACAGCCTTGAGGCTCGTATGGTGCTTTTCTGTTTAATGTAACAGAAAGGCTGGAAGTAAATATGAAGGGGGAGGGTGTGGTGCTAGTATTCATATTGTACGTATCTTTCCCCCTTTTTTTTTTCAAATTTTCTATGACGAACAATGTAACCTTGATAAGTTCGAAAACGGCAAGGTTATACCCTTAAAAGAACGGGCATAAAGACGACTCCACACTCCACAAAAAGGTGGAAGAGAAAGAGAAAGACGCCCCAGCGCCGCGGGCAGGGGCTAGTCACGCGGTGACTACCCCCTGCCCCCTCCACCGCGAGATGACGTCAGTCACGTTCTCCTCCCGCCCGCGCCTCCGCTTCCGGCCGGTTTGGCAGCTCGCTCTTCCACCAGGCGGCGCCGCAGCACGCTCTGTTGCCGACGCCTCTGCGCAGCCTCGCTGGCGCCCGGGACACGTCACCACCTTCGCGTCTTTTCTGGACAGCGCGGGAAGGCGAGTGTGCAGGAGGGTGGTGACGACACTGGGGTTCCCCGCGTGGCTCGCGGGGGCGGGGCCGGGGTCGGGGACGTGGCGCGCGCGGGGAGGGAGAGGGGAGGAGGTGGCGCCGCGCGCCGGCTGACTGGGCCACGCCCGCCTCGTGACCCACTGTGAGGCCGAGCTGCTGCAAACGTGCTGACGAGGCGGGCTGGGCTGGGCTGGGCTAGGAGCGGTGCCGGGCCCAGCGCGGGGCCCTTCCGCTGTCGTTCTTCGGCCCGGGCCCCTCTAGACCCGCCTTTGGGCTGGGCACCGACTTTCTGGCAACTCGGGGCAGCGGAGTGGACACGGGCACGTGGGTCCGGGCCGCACCCGAGCTGCAGGCCGCGCGGCTCTCTAGGGAAGGTGGAGTCGCGCCCTCCCTGCCACGGCTCAGGCTGTCCTCCTCCCCCGCCTCCTAATTCTGGCCAGCCCTCACTCCTGCTGGTCCTGCCAGCGGGGGAGAGAGGAAGAACGTGGGCTCGGCAAGGAGGCGTGGGTTTGAATCCCGGCCCGCCTCTTACTCCGCCTTGAGGGAGTCCTACGGTTCCCTCCGAATGTCGGTTTTGTGCTTTGTAAAATACCGAGCGTACCGTCCACTTAACATATATTCGTCTGCCCCTAGCAAGGGTAGATGATGATCAGTCAAAATATAAAAATTAATTTCCACTTTTTGCCACCCAGGCATTAATCCCTGGGTGCCCTTAAAAGACTTTGTGTAGTTCCGTGTACCGGTTTTTAAGAGACAGAGCTTCCCTTTTCTTAGTATGAGCTCGACAGTCTGCCCAGTGGCTTTGGAAGGCAAGGGGCAAAGGGCTCATCCATGACCTAATGAGTTGAACCTGGGGCCTAATCAGAATTTAAGGAGGGGTGAGTTAACTGGAATTTTCCCTGGGCCCTAGCCCCTGTGAAACTACTTAATGAGGAACCACAGGATTTCCTGCTGGAAGCCGTCTGTTGCGCACACTGCCTTGGGGCACCCTTCAGTTGTCTTTCTCCTATTGCTGTGCCTTCTCAGAATCTTTCATCTCATATTACGTTGCTGTGGCCAAGTCATTTTTTCCTGGGATGGCCTGATCCCTGGGGACATGCAAGCCTCCAGTAGCTTATAGGAGGCTGGTCTGAGTAAACAGAATGCAACACTATCTCCTGGAAGGAGGAACACTTACGTATCCCGAAGTGCTTATTTAGCATGTGTCACAGATTGTATTAGGTTTTTCACACAAGTTACCCTATCATTCGACTTCCACAACCTGTCCTGTGAGCTAGGTGGAATTATCATCCCTTTACATAGAAGAGGAAACTATGGTTCAGCAGGTTAAATAACATGCCTCATGTCTTACAGCAAGGATATGGTAGAGCCAGTGTGTTTGGAGACCATACTAAGGTTTGGCTGCATGGCTCTGGCAAGAAAGAGACAGTGCCTGGTCAGCCTTTCTCTAGGGTATGTGATGCTCAGGCCCATCCTAGAGGGCATGACTGAAGACATATTACACTGTGGGCTTCACCTCCATATCCCCACTCTCTGGCCACCCCTGCCATTTGTATGAAAACAAAACCAGGTTAAGTTACAGATAAAGGGCAGCATTTGTGGCTCCAAAAGACAGAGAAGGGGCAGCTTCCCCCTACTTTGCCTTAGTCATGGATGTGTTAATGGAAGGACTCCTGTATATCAGACTTGGGCCTTTTTTTAGCACTGCCTGGCAGGAGCCACTTCTCCTTGCACCTGCTGCTTCTACAAACCATTACTCATTTGCCAGTCAGCAATGCAAAAGGCAGAAATGTGGTGCCTGTGTAATTTGGATCCTGTGTACCTCAGGGAGGATGGCTGTGTTCTCTGTATTATATCGTGAGAATGGCAGCCCGTACCCACTGCTGAGGCTGTATGTGGAACTGCAAGAGACAAGAGAAAGGCAACAAAGGCAGAAGTCCTCTCTTCATTTTCATTTTTTTTAATCTTGAACTTGGCTAGTGCAAAAGATAGAGAAATTCCCAGGATAAGGCAAGCTAATATGGACTCTGGTATTTTGGAGTAGGTCCTTAAAACCCAGGGCTTTGTAAGGAAATACTCCTTGATTTTGAGCAATGCAGGTAGTTTCTGCTCAAGAGAGCAGATGAGCCTATTTGACCCAGGGCCACTTTGAATAGGCAGGTTTTTTTTTTTTTCTTCCTGTTTGCTGCAAAGCAGTCCTTTATGTCCTGACTCATAGACATAGTTCTTGAAACTTACAAGACAGGTGCTTATAGTCTAATTGGAGAAATTTCTTCTGTTTTGCCTAATAAAGCCTGCACACCTAAGTGACAGGAAATAAGTTTGCCTTCAGCCCAGTAAAAATCACATGTAATGGATGATTAGCTAACCTGTAACGTAAACCTTGAGGTTGTAAATTTATTGCCTGAAAGTTTGAGGACACCCCAAATGCTGATTAGATGACTCAGAGCAATCTCAGGAAGGAAGGGCTGGAAAGTGGTTGTAATTTAGGTTAAGTCTAATCAATTGTGTTATAAAGCATTTTGGAGACCTGAACACAAGGGGTTTGGCCATCCTTGGAAGCATAGAAGTAAGCCCCAGCACTGGAAGGGCAGGGCAGGTCTTGCCTAAGGGGAATTGAGCTCCATGATTTCCTTAGTCAGACTGCTCTTGTAGCAGGGAAGAGAGGCCTTGCCCTAAAGGAGAGATGTAACTTCAGGTTAGTTACTTTTGTTCTAAATTCCACATCTTTTTTAAAGATTTTATTTATTTGAGAAAGAGAGCACAAGCTGGGGAAGGGGCAGAGGGAGGGAGAAGGAGAAGCAGATTGCCTGCTGAGCAGGGAGTCTGATGGCGGGGCTCGATCTCAGGACCCTGGGATCATGATCTGAGTTGAAGGCAGACGCTTAACTGACTGAGCCACCCAGGTGTCCCCTAAGTTCCATATTTACCAAGCAATCTTAAGACCATGAGGAAAAGATCAGCCAGTCAGGTCAATTAAAGCATTCCAGTCACTTAGAATGTCTGCTATTCTTTGTGTGAATCTGTATGTTGATTGGCATTTGGTTTATATGTCCCTTGGCTTCTGTGTGAGCTTAGTTTATAGTGTTTGAGAGATGGGTCCCCTTGCAGTGGGCCAGCCTGAAAGTGTAAGGCCCAGATCTGGGTTCTTGTTTTAATTCAGCAAGGTAAATACTGCCTCATGAGGACCTGTGGGAAAAGGGTAGGAGGTGGGGGAGCAAGGGCAGGAAGCCAGCTTTGCCAAGGAAATACTACCTTGTCTTAATTGTTGACCTTCCTGTTGCAGTCACATCCAGGAAAATTATCAGCACAAGGCAGAAAGTGCTAAATTGTAGTTGAGTGATACAAGCATTGAGTGCTGTGGATTTGGAGGAAGGTGAGATTACTGTGGGAGGTTAAAGGATGGTGCCCCAAGAAGGTCGGTAAGACTTGCCAAGTGGATGTGATTTCAGCAGCTGGAGATATCAGAGGTGGAGAAGTACCCACTCCCACTTTAGTGAAGTTACCCTCCAGGGCTGATGTAAAATATGCGGTCACCTGATCCCTTAGCTGTTAAGCCAAAGGAAAAACATTGTGGCAGGAGAGGGAGTGGTAGGCCCCAGAGAAAACGAAGGAAAAATCAGCTGTTCATTCAACAATTTGTTTATTCAACATTTATTGAGTACCATGTGCCAGGCACTGAGCTGGGTTCTGTGGATACAGAAATGAACAAAAACAGAAGCACTACCTTCAAAAAGTTAATAGTCCAGTGAGGAAAGAGAGAGAGAAAGACTATGAAAGGAGGGAAGGAAAGGAGAGGGAAGGAGGGAGGGAGGAAGGGTGGTATAGTATGTCAGATGTGCTATGGAGAAAATTAAAACAAGGGGTGGGGAGGTAGGATATGCTGAGGTGTTTTCCTCCCAATTTAAGAGAATTATTTGCAAGTTAATATAGAGGTACAAGGACACACAGTCTTTGATCATTTTTTATGAGTTGGTAGGTGACGAGGTTGTGACCCAGGGCATAGAGTTTGTCTGTGAATATGACTCACTGCCTGGGAAGAAATAAGTCAAGATCTCTGAGTGGAGCATTTTCTTCTGAAAGCCAGAAAAGCCAGGTGTGATGACAGAGGAAAATGGAATTGTACCCTAGACCTCTAAATATAAACACTATGGTTCTAAGAAGCACCTTCTCTGTTACTTTTCCTGGCCAGGGGGTAGGGACTGGGGAGTGGGGAGGAGAGGAAGTCAGGCCTTGAGATGGGTGGCCACATGGCCGTGGACTATGCTGAGACTCCATGTGTTTCCTTAGGAGGGTCCCCGTTCACGGGTGCAGGCATGGGTGAGAGTGAAACCTGCCCACCTGGTGCTCCACGGCACTATTTTTCTGAACCAAGAATTTCGGAACTGTAAAGTTCATCGTACTGCTTGGTACCAGAGATGAAATTGGAACACAAAAAATTGGCATTCTGAAGACAGAATAGTAGAAGGTAGTATAAGTTTGTGGTTGAGGAAGGAAAGATCAAATGTGGGGCAGTATGAGTACTAGTGTTAACAGGTAGTACCCACCAGAACAAGGCAGAGAGATGTACAGCAGGCCCTCAAAAGTTTGCGCCAACCTGCAACACTTCAGAGTCTGTGGTCACCTACATTCTCTTTGAAGCTGGGGAAATGGGGGTGGAGGCGAGGCTGGTAGCTGAACTTGGCTCAGTAATTTACATTCCTGGTTTCACCTACCACTTTATGTGGTAAGGCTCGTACCCCACGTTTGTAAAATCGTATAAATTTGGTCCAAGGCTGTTTAAGACAGGGTCCTGTCTGCTCAGAATCTGTGCATGAGGCTTTCCCCAGGCCAGATCCCTTGAATCAGTTCATGTCCCCATATTCCCATGCTCTTCCTCCCTGGAAAACAAAAACAAAAACAAAAAAAAAAACCTACCTCTCAGTAATTGGAATGGGTGATTTTTCATACCTGCTTTTGAATTCTCCTTGCAAGCTGACAGATCTCTGGGAGCCTCAAGGACACAATCTGGCAGTTTCGCATCTGTCGGTTATCTTATATTTTTCAGTCGCAAAACTGTGTTTCAAGCCAGGATGTCCTGACAGGAAACCTGAGAGTAATAAAATGCTCCTTCTTCCTGCTGATGTGTTGTGTGGATATGTAGAAGCCACAATGGTGCAGTAGCTTCTTGCTGCTTTTTATATTCTGTGGTGCACATTATCCTCAACCTGGTTGGGATTTTCCTCTGAGAATAAACTAATGCAGAATGAATCTCATGGTATCACTCCTGGTGATACTGTTCATGTGTAATAAGGAGTGGGCATGCAGTCCATGGGCCCTTTGGCTTGGCGTTCCTAGCAAATTTAAAAATGCTCGATGGCAGTGTTTTGGCCCAGCACCCTCCAGAGGTATGTGGTATGGTTCTAGACACCTGAATCCTTGCCAAGCTCGGCGTCGCTGAAAATGACTTGCTTTTAGACTCCCATTTGATTTAAGCAGAACCTTTCATTGGACACATCTGGCATGCATACATCTCAAATTTCCTGCACATTAGCGAAAGAATTCTAGCTAATGAAAGCTATGACATTGTTATGACTAAATTAACACCCTGAAAGGTTAATGAATCTTACGTGGATTACATTACCTAGAGTTTGACCTCTGGCTGTGATCTTTGCAATATAAAAAGCTATTTCCCAAAACTTAAAAAAAGGGAGAGGCAGGAGAAAGCCATTCCTATAAATCTTATTTCTGACACGCACAGCTAACAAACGAAAACGTCCACAACTCAGTGATATAATTGATACCTTGCAAATGGATTTAAAGAACAAAACTAATGAGTCCAGACACATTTATGAATTGACGGTGTCCTAACAGGATTATTAGAGATGACCAGGAGCTGGGTCTCCTGTTTGTTTCTGTCCCCAGCACAGGGCCTCAGATAGCCATGGATACATATTAGGTGTCGATTAACAGTCATGGAATTACTAACTAGGGAAATTTACTGGGGCTCTCTGCACTGTTAGACTCCACACACAAATAGACCTGCCCTGTGGGATCCTTAGCAAGAGCAGATATTTTATGAGAGCTGTCACTCGAGTTGATTGGCTAGACAAAGTGAAACCAAGGGATTGTGTTTTTAAACCAAATATATTTACTCGGCTAAATTTTACAACTGGAATGTTCTCCTTTGGGTGGGGAGTTGTACAAAATGACCTCTAATTTGAGGTTTGTAGATTTAGGAAAATACAGATTTTTTTAAGGCACTGAGATGAACCCAGCAGGGTGAGCTGGCAGGAAGTCAGACTGCGGTCCTTGCCTATGAAGATGACACAGGCCAAGGGAGAGAAGGAAAACAAGGCCGCCAGAACTAGTAAAGCATTTTGCAAAGTTTTGCAGAGCTTTCCAGGTTTTTCTGGAAAAAGGAAGAAAAGAGAGTAAAGGGCAGTGAGGATTGGTTAACAGCTGGCTTCAGAAATGCTGACAAGTCGATTTGCCTACTGGTTTTATTTTTCTAAGTTAGGGATAAGGAAAGAGAGTGTGGTTGGCCTGGCGCTGCTTGCTGGCAAGGCAGTCTCCCCTGGGCTGTGTGCTGATGCTGTTGTTAGAGCCACTGGAGGAGGAAGGAGACGCAGCCTGCCCTCCAAGGATGTCTAAGGGGTGTGGGAGAGTAGAAAAGACAGGAGCTTTGTTTTATTTTATTTTGCCTTTAAAATGTTTATATGTGTTTACTTTCTGAATAGGTAATTCATCTACGTGCTTCAAAACTAAAAAAATATAAAAAGGCATAGAATGAAAAGTCTCTGGCCTGTTCCTAGGCCCCATCTGCCCATTTCCCCCACTTCAAATAGATAACCCTGTATTTAGGTTTTTGCTTATCCCTCTAATGTTGTTTTTATGTATATACAAGCTGGAATAAAGATATACTCCTCTTTATTCCATTTTAACTTCGATGGTACCATGTTATACACATCTTCTGCACCTTGTTAGGTTTTCCCCCACACCACTTAACACTGTATTTTTGAAACATTTCCTTATCAGTGATAGAGCATTGTCATTTTTATTTTTATGGCTATAGAGTTTTACAGTATACGGTTATGCTATAATTTTACTGGTTCCCACTGAGGGATATTTAGGTTATTTCAAATTACAAATTAGGGCATGGACTTTAAAGACACATGTGCTTTTGGGGTGCCTGGGTGGCTCAGTTGGTTAAGCGACTGCCTTCGGCTCAGGTCATGATCCTGGAGTCCCAGGATCCAGTCCCGCAGCGGGCTCCCTGCCCAGCGGGGAGTCTGCTTCTCCCTCTGACCGTCTCCCCTCTCATGTGCTTTCTCTCTTTCTCTCTCTCTCTCAAATAAATAAAATCTTAAAAAAAAAAAAAAAAAAGACAGATGTGCTTTCAAATCCCAGTCCTGATGTTAACTAGGTGATTGACTTTGGGCCTCATTGCCTCATCTGTAAAATGGGAATTATTTTATATTTTTATTACCTGTCCCATACATTGCTGTGAAAGATTAAGTAATATAATATACGGTGAACTTGAGAGATAGTAGGTAGGTGCTCAGTAAAAACAATATACCTTGCAACTGGGCATACTAGAACATATTCTTGAAAAAGAACATATTTTGATTGCTCCTACTGAAATAGAGCAATCATATACATTTAAATACATTTTTTTCAGAATCAGTGCATGTTTGTTGTTTTAAAAAGTCCAGATAAGTAAAAAGAAAAATATAAATTGCTTATAATCTTATCACTCAAAAAAAATTACTGCTAACTTTTGATCTCTGTCTTTCTAGTTATTTCTCTAACCAAAGGTGCATATAACAAATTCTCAATGGAATGGTACTGTATGTGCTATTTTGTAACCTGTCTTCTTAGTTAACAGTGCATTGCAATCCTATTTCCATGTCATAAAATATTTTTCTCATTGTTTTAAATGATTGTATAGCATTTTATCTTATGGATATACAGTAATTTATTAACAGTTCTCTCTGGGTAGGGGTGCTTGAGTGGCTCAGTCAGTTACCATCTGCCCCAGCTCAGGTTGTGAGCCCCACACTGGGCTCTCCGCTCAGCAGCGACTCTGATTCTCTCTCTCCCTCTGTGATCTCTCTCTTTCACTCTCTCTCAAATAAATAAATCTTTAAAAAAAAAATTCTCTGGGGGAGCCTGGGTGGCTCAGTTGGTTAAGCGACTGCCTTCGGCTCAGGTCATGATCCTGGAGTCCCGGGATCAAGTCCCGCATCGGGCTCCCTGCTCAGCAGGGAGTCTGCTTCTCCCTCTGACCCTCTTCCCTACTCATGCTCTCTATCATTCTCTCTCTCTCAATAAATAAATAAAAATCTTTAAAAAAAAAATTCTCTCTGGGTAGACATTTTTATTCATAAATATTTAATCTTTCTGGAATTAATTTTGATACCAACTTTTTTTAAGATTTTATTTATTTGACAGAGAGAGACACAGCGAGAGAGGGAACACAAGCAGGGGGAGTGGGAGACGGAGAAGCAGGCTTCCTGCCTAGCAGGGAGCCCGATGTGGGGCTCGATCCCAGGACCCTGGGATCATGACCTGAGCCGAAGGCAGACGCTTAACGACTGAGACACCCAGGCACCCCAGCCCAAACTTCTTTATTGAATAAGCATCTTTACCCTAGCCATTCAAATTACCATTTTATTTTTATTTATTTATTTTTAAAGGTTTTATTTATTTGAGAGAGGAGGAGGAGGGGCAGAGGGAGAGGGAGAAGCCGACTCCCCACTGAGCAGGGAACCCCCCCAACTCCCAATGTGGGGCTTGATCCTAGGACTCTGGGATCATGACCCGAGCCAAAGGCGGACGCTCAACTGACTGAGCCACCCAGGTGTCCCTTGAATTACTGTTTTAATCATATTCTAAATCTTTATAAGTGTATAGGTAGATTTGATTTTAGACTTTGTGAACTGGCTTCTTTATGCTTAAATAGTAATCACAATTTCATTAAAATACATTTAAATATCTAGTGGTACAAGTCCTTTCCATTACAATTCTGTTTTTCAAGAATGCTTTGGCCAGGGGCGCCTGGCTGGCTCAGTTGTTAAGCATCTGCCTTCAGCTCAGGTCATGATCCCAGGGTGCTGGATCCAGCCCTGCATCGGGCTCCCTGCTAGGCAGGAAGCCTGCTTCTCCCTCTCCCACTCCCCTGCCTGTGTTCTCTCTCTCTCTGTGTGTCTCTCTGTGTCAAATAAATAAATAAAATCTTAAAAAAAAAAAAAAAAATGTTTTGGCCATTTTTTTTTCGTTTTACAGACTCCACCCTCTCCTGTCTTGGCCATTCTTATGTTCTTTTTTTTTTCATTATTTTAGAATAACTTTGTCAAATTCCTTTCTTTTTTTTTTTTAAAGATTTTATTTATTTGAGAGGGAGAGAGAGAGAGCACAGTCGGGGAGGAGAGGGAGAAACAGACTTCCCACTGAGCAGGGAGCCTGATGCGGGGCTAGATCCCAGGACCCTGGGATCATGACCTGACCCAAAGGCAGACGCTTAACCGAGCCAAAAAAAGAGGTTTTTCTATCAATTGCTTTTGATTCTACATTTGAAATTAGATCTGTGCTTAAAAAAAGCAATTAATCCATTCTTTCCTGCGTTATTTTGCCCTGTCTACTGCCCTGATACTTTTAGGGCTTAGACCCAAGCAAGAGAGGTCCCTACTCTGGAATCTATACAGGGCTCCACATGTCACAAACACATAAAATAATAATACTCAGCAGATGTCAATTATTTTCTATTGCTGCTATAACCATAAATTTAGTGGCTTAAAAGAACACCAATGTATTATCTTACAGTTTTGGAGATCAGAAGTCCTAAAATCAAGGTGTCAGCAGGTCTGTATTCCTCCTGGAAGCTCTAGAGGAGAGTCTGCTTCCTTGCCTTTTCTAGCTTCTAGAGGCCACTTGTATTCCTTAGCTTGTGGCCCCATCCTCCATCTTCAAAGCCAGTGATGTAGCATCTTCCAATCACTTTTCCTCTCTCCAACCTTCTTGCCTTCCTCTTAGGACCCTTGTGATTACTTTGGGCCCACACAGATATTCTCCCCACTTAAAGATCCTTAATCCCACCTGCAAGGTCACTTTTGCCGTAAAAGGTAACATATTCATGGGTCCTGGGGATTAGTATATGGCCATGGGGGGGGGGGGCTATTTTCAGCATACAATAGCAGAGATATAACAAATTCTTGCAAAATAAAGTATGGCTTCCCAGTAGTATAGAATATCAACTTTCTTTGTGTTTTACTTTGTGGTTTCAGAGGTACTCATGAATTAGCAAATATTCACAGCATTGCACATAACAGCTGAGGAAATGACCTTTTTCAATCTTAAAAGACTCATATTCTTAAATTTATATATCTACAACATGCATGATTTTTTGTAAATTAGATATATATTGAGTCCTAGAATTATAAATTATTCTGGTTTTATAGAAATAGTCATTATGTTTCTTTTTTTTTTTTTTTTTTTTTAAAGATTTTATTTATTTATTTGAGACAGAGAGCATGAGAGACAGAGAGCATGAGAGGGAGGAGGGTCAGAGGGAGAAGCAGGCTCCCTGCCGAGCAGGGAGCTCGATGCGGGACTCGATCCCGGGACTCCAGGA
>NC_058412.1:51815895-51838418 GCF_002201575.2 Neomonachus schauinslandi
AGCACATGAGAGGGGGGAGGGTCAGAGGGAGAAGCAGGCTCCCTGCCGAGCAGGGAGCCCGATGCGGGACTCGATCCCGGGACTCCAGGATCATGACCTGAGCCGAAGGCAGTCGCTTAACCAACTGAGCCACCCAGGCGCCCAATAGTCATTATGTTTAAACTTTTAAAAAACTAAACAAAATTTTGGATTTATTTAAATGTTTTATAATTCAGCCATCAAAAAAAAAAAGAAATCTTGCCATTTGCAATGACATGGATGGAACTAGAGGGTATTACGCTAAGTGAAATAAGTCAGTCAGAGAAAGACAAATACCATATAATCTCACTCATATGTGGAATTTAAGAAACAAAACAGAGGATCATAGGGGAAGAGAGGAAAAAATAAAACAAGACAAAATCAGAGAGGGAGACAAACCATAAGAGACTCTAAATCATAGGAAACAAACTGAGGGTTGCTGGAGGGTGGAGGGTGGGGAATGGGGAAACTGGATGATGGACATTAAGGAGGGCACGTGATATAATGAGCGCTGTGTGTTATATAAGACTAATGAATCACTGACATCTACCTCTGAGACTAATAATACATATTAATTAATTGAATTTAAATTTTAAAAAATTCAAAAAAAGGGAAAAGAATAAATGATTTAAATTAATTATGATTTCTATTTTGCCTTTTAATTTTAGTAGATATTTTTATTTTTTATTTTTACTTTTTTAAAGTAATCTTTATGCTCATCATGGGGCTCAAACTCACAACCCTGAGATGGAGTCACATGCTCTTTAGTAGATACTTTTAAATGTCTTAGAAGAAATATTATTTGTGAAAACATGAAAATAACTTTAATTTTTTGATGGTTTACATTTACTCTACATTCTTACGAGTTATGCAAATTTTATACACTTCAAGTACAATCACATTTTAATTTTTAATCCTTAGGTCAGTGCTATGCTGTAGAAATTAATGCAAGCTACGTATATAATTTTAAGTGTTTTGTAGTAGCTACATCTTATAAAGTAAAAATAGGTAAAATTAATTTTAATAATATATTTTATTTAACTCAATGCATCCAAAATATTATTTTGTAATCAATACAAAAATTATTAATGATCTTTTTTTTTGTAGTGAGTCTTCAAAATCCATGTGTATTTTACCACATCATTAGAGATATTGCCAGATAATACAAAAAAAATAATTTTGCGGCACGTATGATAATTTAAGAATTATGTGTGTCTATAACTCATTATATATTATGCGTCTATCAGCAGTGCATCCTGACATAATGTAAAAGTGATTAAATTCAGTCAACTTTGGTGTTTTTTGAAACTTTCAGCTATATAAAAACCATAGTTTCACATTTTGCAATTTCGTTGTTACGAAAGTATGTGCCTTATGATATATGGGCCTCCATTTGGACTCTTGTCGCAAGCCCTGCAAATGCTGAGGGTGGGCTGGATTACTTTCTCTCCATCATAGGACTAGGTATGGTTGGAGGGGAGACTCTTTAGGCAATATAGAAGCAGCCCTCTGTGATAGCATTTATCAATGTGCTTTCTTACTCTTGAATATCTTCCCACACTCCCTCTATAATTCCCCTCAACCTTTTCCCTTTCAATGAATTAAATATTATTCACTAAATAAATTAATGTGGGTTATTTTTGCTATCTATAAAGAGTTTCACATATATATGTGATGTACAATAAACCTTGTGAGGTAGGAAATAGCAGACAGGGAAGCAGGCTGAGAAAGTTTAGGTGAGGCGACCAAAATTTAACAGTTAGTAGCCAGGGTTTCTCATTCTAAGTTCTTGCTCTTTCTGCTTCATTTTGTCGTTACTCTATATAAGCCTCTGTGCTAGGCTCTGGGAGATTCAGCCATGGGAAGGAAATTAACTCGCCCTGCCCTCAAGTTTACAATTCGCTAGGAGAGGAAGGACAAAACAAGATATGTGGGTCTCAGAGAGGTACACATCAAGGGCTGTGGTTCTTTAGAGAAGAAAAAATTCCAACTGTTTGGGAGAAGAGAAAGGCTTTGTGGAATAGGAAAGATTTGGGTTGGGCTTTGATGTGGGCCAAGAGAAGTAGGAGTTAGGGAAGCATGGTAGGTGGAGGGAGCAAACAGCATGAGCAAAGGAGGAGAATATAGTGGTGCCCTGTGGCTGAAGCTCAGGGTCTATGTTCAGGAAAAATAGAAAATGTGGGAAAGGACAGGGCTGTTTTGATGAAGTCTTAGATGTCAGGTTAGGGATTCTGCATTTTATTCTGGTGACAGTGGTGAACCCCTGAAGACTTTTCAGGCAAGAAAATGGCATGTTCGGAGCTCTGCGTTAAAAAGCGGAAAAGTCAGAACCAAGGAAACCAGGTAGGAGACTATTTCGCAGTCTAGGAGAGACTCAGCCAGGGTGGTGGTGGGAATGGAAATGAAGACACATTTGTGGTACACAGCACGGCTATAAAATCTATAGAAGTTGACTCTTGATTATCAATGGAGGGGCAGAGGCATGGGTGAGGACTCAAACACACCCAACTTTTTATCCTGAACACCTGGGAAAACAGTGTTTCTGTTGACGTAAGCATTGAAGTCAGGAAGATAAGGTGGTCAGGAGGAGGAGTGAGGCAAGATGGGGTGGGGGTGATGGGAAGCTGAAGAATTTTTGGACCTTACTGAGTTACTAGTGGGACATCACAGTAGAGATAACTGGTTAGTGGCGTTCCTGGCTGGCTCGGTGGAGCATGTGACTCTTGATCTCTGGGTTGTGAGTTCAAGCCCCACACTGGGTGTAGAGATTACTTAAATAAATCTTTTTTAAAAAGAGAGAGATAACTGGTCAGCTGTTGGGAAATCAGTTCTAGAGGTCAGGAGCAAGTTTTAAACTGGGGTAGGATTTAAGGGAGTTTTGCACTGTGTTGGTATTGGAGTTACGGGGTGAAGACATGCAGGAGAAAGGAAAAGGACCAAAGGAAAAGCCTCGGGAGATACCATCTGTGAGGACTGAGAGGAAGAAAACGGGAAAGTGAGGGAAGTGGAGGAGTAGCCAGGGAAAGGGAAGATCCTTTGTGAGTGACAAACCTGAAAGCAGAGACTAGCTGTCCTTCCCGTGTGTCCCCTGCATCCATTACTATGCCTGGCATACAACAGACACTTAATGAATGTTTGCTGATTGGGTGAACAAATGAGTGAATCAGAAGAGAGATGATATATCCAAAAAAAGGGGGAGGCAAAGAGGGTTTTCAGATTTTCAGAAAAAGTTGGTTAATAACATAAATGCTGCTGACAGGAAAAGGGCAGTGTCGACAAAAGAGGGCCTCTGCTTTCTCACTCTTCTTTTTCACAAAGCTCAAGTGGTCATGGGATCATGGTCCTGGTTTGGGCAGAGGGTGACCACAACCACCAAACAGAAGGGAACTCTCCCAGGGAAGAGAAGGGCTCTAGAGACATCGAGGCCTCTGCTGGTGGAGAGGACACCGAATGAGCCGGCCTGGTGTTTTCCCGCCCTGCTCCAGCCCTCCTCTGTTGGCTCAGATAGTTACCAGTCTTTGGGTGCTGGGCCCTTCCCTCTGACTCAGGAAAGAACCATTTCTCCTCCTTTGCCTGACTAAGGTGAAAGACCTGTGTTGGTTGGTTTCTTTTCATTCTTTTTTTTTTTAAAGAATGAGTGGCAGAGGGGCAATGGGAGAGGGAGAGAGAGAATCCCAAGCGGGCTCCACGCCCAGAGCAGAGCCTGACATGGGGCTCCATCTCAGAGTCCTGAGATCATGACTTGAGCTAGAATCAAGAGTTGGGTGCTTAACTGACTTAGCCACCCAGGTGCCCCTGTGTTGGTTTCTTTTAATGATGGATTTCCAGTGAGTGGGGGAGTAAGGGAATACCCATGTGTAGAATCTGGCCTTACATGGAGTGGGGCACATTGGTCCCTGAACTTTAACTAAAGGCATCCTTAGCACTGGCTTGTTAAGTATCCTTTTCCGAATGTATAGAAGGCTGTAGGTTTTCCCTCCAAGGCAGGGGCCTGGAAGTGCCCCCAAAGAGAGGCATTTTGTGGCGCAATAAAACAGAGTTTAAAGGAAGGGAACTGCATAGGGTGAGACCCCACCTCTAGTCTCTAACCACATCCTCTCTCCCATTCAGGCCCCTGAACAGTCTAGGAACTTTCTAGAAGTACATGCAGGGAGACAGAATGGGGTCACTGTGGTAAGAATGGCTGGCCACCCATGGAGATCCCTATGGTGTCAACTCTGAGGTGAGTTGTGACTGGCCCTCAGCCTTGCCTGGCTCAAGACCTGATTTATTAACACACGAAGACTGGATCAGCTCTCAGACACTGATGTACATGCAGGGATAGTATTTTGATCTCCTAACCAAGGGTTTTTTCCCTCTCAGTTGCCTGTTACCCTGTAACCCTCCCTCCCTTTGAGATGGCAATACTGTGAGGCATCTTTTGTCTCCAGGCACCACTGTACAGCACAATGCAGGCAACAGAAGACGAAGGACTTAGATCTGTCTGGTTAGTCCCCACCCCCCACCCCACCAGATCAAGTTTTCCCAGACTGGGAAATGGACACTGTCTCAGGGCAGGGCCCCCGCATCTGGCACCTGTGAGGATCCAAACTTGCCCCTCAAGTATCCCTGTACCTGAGAGCACAACAATAAACAGCAGATTAAAAACACCATGAGAGGGCGCCTGGGTGGCTCAGTTGGTTAAGCGACTGCCTTCGGCTCGGGTCATGATCCTGGAGTCCCAGGATCGAGTCCCGCATCGGGCTCCCTGCTCGGCAGGGAGTCTGCTGCTCCCTCTGACCCTCCTCCCTCTCATGCTCTCTGTCTCTCATTCTCTCTCGCAAATAAATAAATAAATAAAATCTTTAAAAAAAAGAATGCAGCGAAAAATGAGGACCTAGACTAATGTATGCGTAGACATAAATACGAAGATACAGAAATAGTACACGAACACCAGCTCAAAGGGGAGTCTGCTTCTCCCTCGGACCCTCCCCCCATGGACAGAAAGAGCTGCAATAGGGTCACAAGGAGCGGCCCATTATATACTTTGAAGTTGGGAAGGGGTTAGGGATAGCGTAAGTCTCTAAGCAATTTTGGAAGCAAGGTTTCCAGGACCTCGAGGGGGCTAGCTGTTGTTGGGAAAAGGTCATGTGTTACTGTCTAATAAAACCTTAGTCATGAGACCCTTCAGATGTATATTGATGGGCCATATGCTTGGGGGATGATTGCCAACACGTATCTTGGGGGGTTTAGAGATAAAGGAAGTTTCCAAAGGAATCTGTATACATTAAAGTAGTCTTACAGGATACTGGGGGGCGGGGGGGGGTGGGGAAGGGTTGGGCTAGGATTGCCTTTTGCCCTTAGCAAAGTATTAACACTGAGGCAGTTGAGTCCTCAGAGGAATGTCATTCTCCCTGTTTCAAGGACTTGTCAGTGGGCTGTAGGTAGTAAGGAAATTTAGTAATTTTTCTTCTGCCTTTTTTTCCCCACATCAGTACCCTCCTTGAAGGAAGAGCTGAGCTTGTTTTTCTTGATAATTTGGAATCCAATCTATCAAAACTTCAGGAAATCTTGATTTGAAAAGAGATTTGCTCTCTTCACATTTTCCTCAATATTAGGTGCCACAAAATTCTGGTTGTTGGCAGTTTATTACTCAGCAATGGTCTCGTGTTTCTTAGGAGAGTTGAACTTACTTCAAATGTGTCTTCACTTCAGATGTTTGTCTTCTTTTTTGAATTTCCCATTCATATTCCTCATTTTATTTGCAAGCACTTCCTACATATAAAAAATAACATTTTGTTTGTTATATGTTTGCAAATAGGTTTTCCCAGTTTGTCCATTGTCTTTTAACTTTGTCCCCCTGGAATGTCTCCAAGGCACATCATCTGATGGAAATGAATGAGGTCATACTAACAGTAATACCGAAATCTCATTATTTCAAATTAATAATCACCTTATTTACCACTAATAATCATCAACATTTAGTGAGCATTTACTAAATGCTTCAGGTGCCATTAATCCTCACAGTTAGCTTACAGTGTGGGTACTGTTGTCAGTTCCACTTTAGAAGTGAAGAAACAGAGATAAGAGAGGGTAATTTGCCTAATCACACAGCCTAGTAAGGGATGGAATATGGGTCTTGATCCCAAACCCATCTGACACCCATGTCCCATGTTCCAACCCTGCACTGTCTAATACAGTAGCGATAAATGGCTATTGAGCACTTGAAATGTGGCTAGCCTGATTTGAAAGACCAAGTATGAAAGAAAGAATGGGAGATATCTCATTAATTTTAAGTTGATTACATGTTGAAACAGTATTTTGAATACACTGGGCTAAGAATTTTAGTGTTTATTTTTTTTTAATGTAACTACTAGAACATTTTAAATAGGAATGTAAGACAGTTCTAATCACTTTCCCACACTGCTGTTTTTTACATGGGTGAAGGCAGTCTTCTTCATGGTCCCTTGAGTCTTCGTGGTTATCATTCTGTTGGCTTTTAAATTTGTTGTTAAACTAACACCTCCAGTTTTGTTTTGTTTTACATGCCCTAAAATCATTCCAGGACCTCACTTTCTTGAACATTCTCAGTTCCCTCCACTCTTTCTCATTTGACCAGGTTTTACCATCTTGTCATCCCAATCTGGGGATTCTCCAGTGCATGGCTTTGGCCCCTGCAACCTCCTAAAGGAATACAGCCTTTGCAAATACAAAGGTGATGCCCCCAAATTGACAGACAGAAAGTAGAATGGTGGTTTCCAGGGGTTGGGGGCAGTTATTGTTTAAGGGCTACATTCAGTTTGGGATGTTGGAAACATTCTGGAGATCGATAGTGGCCATGGTTGCACAACCATGTGAATGTACTTAGGGCTACTGAACTGTACACTTGAATTTGGTTACAGTGGTAAATTTTATGTTATGTGCCTTTTATGTACAATAATCACAAAAACGAAACTCATACATATTACGACATGGAAGAACCCTGTAAACATTACGCTAAGCAAAATAAGCCTGATAAAAAAGACAAATATTGTAGGATTCCAATTCCATGAGATAATCTAGAATGGGCAAATTCGTAGAGGCAGAAAGTAGATCAGAGATTACCCGTAGCTGAGTGGGGGAGGCGGGGAGCAAATGGCTGCTATGAGGAGGGACGAAGCGAGTGGGGGCCGCGGGAGCGCGGCGGCGTCAGGGAGAGGGGGTGCAGACAGAGACCCGCAGGTGGTGTGTGCCGGGCCCCTGCGCTTCCCGCCCGGGCGCTCGCGTCTTTGTGTGGATGGGCGGCGGCAGCAGCAGCCCCGGAGAGCGGGGCGCGCGGGGCGGCCCAGGCCGGGGAGTGCGGACCGCGGGGCGGGACGCGACCTGAGCAGCTGGGGCCAGGCCCGGGGCCGGGGCGGGCGGCAGGGCGAGCAGCGGCACACAGTCGTCCCCAGCTGCCTTCCCCCTCGCGGGCCCCGCTATCCCCCACCCTCTGTTAACAAAGAGCTGGGGGAACCCCGCACCGACTACGCACGCCGCGCGGACGTCCACGAACTAGAAGCAGCCGCCCGCAGCGAAGCGGGAGGTGCCAGGGCTCCGGTGCCGCTCGGCCTGCGCAGGCATATTCCCCGCTTCGCGGTCTTTACCTCCGAGCCTGGGGCCCTGGGTAGTTTTTTGTTTTTATTTCGCACTTGCGCCTTTTACCCTGCAAGTATTAAGGATTTCCCCCTCTCTCTTCTTCTTCTTCCACCATCCCAGTTTTAGCCAGCCAGTGTATACTTCCGTAATTTTCCCCATGCTCACGTAAAACCACACTCAACACGCACACAGGCGGTGTTTCCTTTTGTTTTCCAAAATGGCACCACAGAACCTACGCCACTGGCATCCTGCTTTTCTAGCACACCGTGGAAACCCCGAGTCCCGGCCGCGTCCACTCTACTAAATGGCCGAATATTAATCCACGGCGCGAAGGCGCCCCAGCTCATGTAACAGTCCTGTTGTTCGTGCCCTTCCCCTTTATTTGCTGTGTTTCACCACCGCGAATGGCGCCGCCTTGAACACACGGCCCCCAACGCCGGAACAATTCCCGTTCACACCAGTAAGGTCTGAGAGCTCGTTCTCCTCAGGCCCACGAGCATTCTGCAGGTCCGACCGGGGTAAACATCACTACGTGCACGCCCGCGTCCGGCCGGGATAGAATCTCGGCAGCGCCCTCCCCATTTTCCTCGCCGCCTCCTCACCATTTCCACCCGCCGCTACACAAGGTCCTTTCTCCCTCGCACCGAGAGCTTCCTCGGGGCCTCGGCGCTCTCTCCTCCCACTCCGGGCCTTGTTCCACCTAACCCCTCCCCCTCAGATTTTCAGTTTCGTCCGGCCAAGGTGCTCTCAGGAGAAAAGAACCTGCCACTCCCTTGTTATTGCCCTGTTTCTCTCCTAACATTTACTACACAACTTGGGAGACTGTTTCTGGTTAGTTTGCTGTTTGATTTTATATGCCCATGGCTCATAATC
Source organism: Neomonachus schauinslandi (assembly GCF_002201575.2). Classification (NCBI taxonomy): domain Eukaryota; kingdom Metazoa; phylum Chordata; class Mammalia; order Carnivora; family Phocidae; genus Neomonachus; species Neomonachus schauinslandi. The sequence goes on from NC_058412.1 coordinate 51,824,383, forward strand.
CAAAGATGGAATCCAAAGGAGAGAGCCAGCCGAGCCTTGTCTGCTAACCGCCTTTCCCCCACCCCCACGACTGATAGCACTGGTGTATTTTTCCAGGAGAGTTCTAGCGGTGTATATGTATCTCACAAACAGCCGCAGAGGTGCAGACCGCTCTGCATTGGCGCAGAACTTCTTGGAAGTGCACCTGCTCTCTCTGGCTCTGCACCAACTTCTGCCCTATCCTGCTGTTCTGCCCTTCTCACACCACGGAAGCTGCTCTCTCTCAGGGCCTGGAAACTCCAGTCTAGTCCCTTCCCCTATGCTCCCTCCGTTATATGATCAGGTGCCACCGGCCCAGACGGTGCAACCTTTGCAATCTTTACTTCTGCAGCCCCTCCTCTTTGTTCCTCTGCCTTCTTTGGACCTCATTTGTCACCTTGCCAAGCCACTGCAGTTGCCTCCTGGCTGTCCCCTCACGAGGTCTGGTGTTGATATCTCATCTTGCCCCTAGTTGTTGATCCATACTCCTTAGCAAATACCAGTGCAAGGAAATGGGCCCTTAGTTTCAAGAGATTGATAAAGGCGGGGTGCCAGGGTGGCTCAGTCGTTAAGCGTCTGCCTTCGGTTCAGGTCATGGTCCCAGGGTCCGGGGATCGAGCCCCACATCAGGCTCCCTGCTCTGCGAGAAGACTGCTTCTCCCTCTCCCACTCCCCCTGCTTGTGTTCCCTCTCTCACTATGTCTCTGTCAAATAAATAAATAAAATCTTAAAAAAAAAAAGAGAGATTGATAAAGGATATTTCAGAAAAAGAGCACTGGTCCAGGAGGCCAGAGACCAGGGTAGAATCAGGACCCTGCCCTTTCTTGTGCGGTACCTCCTTTAGCAGATAGCTCTATGTCTCTGTTTCCTCACAGATGATCTCTGAGGCCCTTCTGGCTCTAGCCTCTCTGAGGCTACAGTTGGATTCCGGTCCACCCCCTCCCCCTCCCTGTGCTGGCCTTTTCTCAACCAGCCATACTATCCCTTCCCTTTCACTGAACCTCTGGAGAGCTCTCATTATTCCGAGTATGCAGATCCGACTTATTCTTGAAGACCTGACTTTTAGTCGTTGTTTTGATTGAAAAGCTTTCAGCAGTGTACCCAAATGAGAACTGCTTTGTCCTTGCAAGTCTTCTGTCCGTAGCACTTTGCTTGTATTTCACTGATGGCACTGACCACTCTACCTTGTAGAGTTGTTGCATACCCCCCCTTCTTCTGCCACCGTCCACCTCTCTCCCACAACCCCTAGCATATGACTTTGTATTTAGTGGTGGATATGGTTTGGGGAGTCCTAGGACCTGTGCCCAAGTCCCAGCTCTGACACTAAATAAATGTGTTACTTTGAACATGTCATATACCCTTTCTAAGCCTCAATTTCCTCAAATGTAAAATGGGAATAATAACCTACTTTATAGCATGTTGTGTTGACTAGATGATGTATGATAAAGTGTTTTGTGAACTGTAAAGCTATCTACTGATGTAGATAAAAATAATAAAGATAAATATTATTCAGATGCTGGCAACAGTGATTGCCTTTCCAAAGCAAAAAAAAAAAAAAAAAAAAAGGTAGGGAAAACTGTGGAAAATGAGTTTTTCCCTCTTAGCTGCCATCTCAAAATTTGGGGACTGCATTCTAATTATTCCTTTTAGATCAGTTACCAGGTAGTATTACATATAGTAGTAAAAGCTAGAAATAATCTAAATTTTGAACAACAGGGGAATGATTAAATTATGGTTAATAAGTGGTCATCAGAATTATATTTTTGAACAATATTTAATGACATGGGAAACTAGCCATAATATAAAAGTGTTGTTTCTTTATTTTTTTTAAAGATTTTATTTATTTGTCAGAGAGAGAGCGAGAGCACAAGCAGGGGAAGTGACAGGCAGAGGGAGAAGCAGGCTCCCCACTGAGCAGGGAGCCCGATGCGGGACTCAATCCCAGGACCCTGGGATCATGACCTGAGCCAAAGGCAGACAACCGACTGAGCCACCCAGGCATCCCTTTTTTGTTGTTTTTTTTAAAAAAAAACTCAACATAGGGCTCGAACTCACAATCCCAAGATCGAGAGTCACATGCTCCAGTGACTGAGCCAGCCAGGCGTTCCTATAACATAAAAGTTTTCAAAAATCTGGATACTAAATAGTGTATGTGCAGAGAGGTGTGAGAGAGGAAGAGACTTTCCTACCACTCTTCATAGCTTTTTATTAGGCCTCCAAACAGGGCACCTGGTGCCAGAGAACTTGGGACACATTCCAGGGCCTAACTCTTATACAAATAGTTCACTCCTTGCCTCCCAAGAGTAAGGGATTCAGGACAGAGGAACCAGAAGGCTAGTGCCTCAGAGGAGGCCACAGCCTGTCCCAGATCTGGGGACAGCCTTTGGCCTGCCTCTGTGTCCCCGTGATCTCACGTTCCAGGGGTTTCTGTACCATTTCTCCCAACTGAACTGTGGACTTAAGACAAATAGAACCTCTCAGGGCCTGCTTTGACAGTTTCCAGAGTGGGTTTACGGGAAAGGCCCCCTCCAGCCAAAAAAAAAGACTCCAAGCACAAACACTGAAGAACTAAGTGGGACCTCAATAAGGGACACCCAAAATGAGGGACCATGGGCCACAGTAGTGGGCAAAAATGAGCCATCACGGACAGTTGGGGAAGCTCAAGGGACTCCAGAGAGAAGGTGGCTTTTATGCTGACCATGGAAGGATGGTAAGAATTTGGCAAGTGGAGGGTTATTATCTTATTCATATTTCATATCCCAGGGTGGGGGACGGGAGAGGTTTTTTTTTAATTTCACCCCCTCTTTATTATAATTTTTCCTGTAGAAAATAAAGATAAGAAAAAGAACAAATGTTTCCTATAACCCTACCAACTTAGAGCAGTGGTTCTTAACCTTGGTTGCACATTAGAATTTCCTGGGGAGTTTTGTTGTTGTTGTTGTTGTTTTTAAGATTTTTATTTATTTTTATTTTTTTAAAGATTTTTATTTATTTATTTGACAGAGAGAGACACAGCAAGAGAGGGAACACAAGCAGAGGGAGTGGGAGAGGGAGAAGCAGGCTTCCCGCAGAGCAGGGAACCCGATGCGGGGCTCGATCCCAGGACCCTGGGATCATGACCTGAGCTGAAGGCAGACTCCTAACGACTGAGCCACCCAGACGCCCAGGATTTTTTATTTTTAAGTAACCTCTACACCCAACATGGGGTTCACAACCCCAAGATCAAGAGTCACATGCTCCACTGATTGAGCCAGCCAGGCGCCTCTTGCCTGAGGGCTTTAAGAAATACTATGAGGGGCGCCTGGGTGGCTCAGTCGTTAAGCGTCTGCCTTCGGCTCAGGTCATGATCCCAGGGTCCTGGGATCGAGCCCCGCATCGGGTTCCCTGCTCTGCGGGAAGCCTGCTTCTCCCTCTGCCACTCCCCCTGCTTGTGTTTCCTCTCTCGCTGTGTCTCTCTCTTCAAATAAATAAATAAAATCTTTAAAAAAAAAAAAAAGAAATACTATGAATTACCTGCAGAGAATCTGATGCACTTGGAATGAGGTGGGATCCCAGTGCCCACACACACACATATACACATGCTCACCGCATCCATTAACAAATCCTACCAGTGTACCTTCAAATATATCCAGTACCTGAACCCTTCTTACCACCTCCTCTGCTTTCATTCTGGTCCTAGCCACTGCCTTCTGCCTGGGTTTTTTGTTTTTGTTTTTTTTTAAATTTTATTTATTTATTAGAGAACAAGCAGGAGGGGAGCAGAGGGAGAGGGAGAGATAACCTTCAGCAGACTCCATGCTGAGTGCAGAGTCCGACACAGGGCTCCATCCTAGGACCCTGAGATCATGACCTGAGCTGAAACCAAGAGTCTGATGCTCAACCAGCTGAGTCACCCAGGCACCCCTTCTGCCTGGATTATTGTTGCAGCCTCCTAACTAGCCTCCAGTTTCTATCTTCAGGCCCTATACCTGACTCCCAAGTCTGTTCTCTACATTGTACTTTCCAGAGTGATCCTTTAAAAGCATAAATTAGGTAATGTCTTTTCTCTACTCAAAATCCCCCCATGGCTCTCCATCTCAGAGTAAAAGGCAAATCCTTAGTATGGTCACAATGCCCTACAAGACCTGACCTAGCTACTTCATTGACCTTGTCTTCTACTCTCCTCCTTGCTCAAGGTACTCCAACCACACTGCCTCTTTGCTATTTTTTTTTTTTTTTTTTTTTAAGATCTTATTCATTTGGGATGCCTGGGTGGCTCAGTCTGTTAGGTGTCTGTCTGCCTTCTGCTCAGGTCATGATTGCAGGTCCTGGGATCGAGCCCTGCTTAGGGCTCCCTGCTCTGCGGGGAACCTGCTTCTCCCTCTCTCTCTGCCTGCTGCCCCCCGCCCCCCCCCCCCCCTTTTTCTCCTCCCCCCTCAAAAAAAAAAAAAAAATCTTAAAAAAAAACAAAAAACATTATGCTTCAGGACAAAACTAAAAAAAAAAGATCTTATTCATTTACCTGAGAGAGAGAGCACAAGAACATGAGCAGGGGGAGGGGCAGAGGGAGCTGGATGCAGGGCTTGATCCCATGACCTGAGTTGAAGGCTGATGCTTAACCGACTGAGGACACTTTTCACCACCACACCTATGATATCTGTTTTGTAATCCCGAGCCCCTCCCCACCAGATATAAAAACTCACCAAATCTTGGGCGCCTGGGTGGCTCAGTCGTTAAGCGTCTGCCTTTGGCTCAGGTCATGATCCCAGAGTCCTGGGATCAAGCCCCGCATCGGGCTCCCTGCTCGGCAGGAAGCCTGCTTCTCACTCTCCCACTCCCCCTGCTTGTGTTCCCTCTCTCTCTGTTGAAAAATAAATAAAATCTTTTTTTTTTTTTTAAAGATTTTATTTATTTATTTGACAGAGAGAGACATAGCGAGAGCAGGAACACAAGCAGGGGGAGTGGGAAAGGGAGAAGCAGGCTTCCCGCCGAGCAGGGAGCCCGATGCGGGACTCGATCCCAGGACCCTGGGACCATGACCTGAGCCGAAGGCAGACGCCTAACGACTGAGCCACCCAGGCGCCCCGAAAAATAAATAAAATCTTTAAAAAACAAAATAAAACCAACCTCACAAAATCTGTCTTGAAAAAAGCTTTTCTACTTTTGTTTCAAACCTATCTCTTGATATTCAACAGTCCCATTGTTTGCCTTTCCCCACCCCCAAGCCTAGGTTCCCCAAACTCCGCCTTCCTCCTGCCTTCACCTGCCAGCTCAGAAAAATGAACTCCCAAGGAGCTACCAGGCTTTCCACCCCCACAAATGGCTCAAACTCAAGGCCCAGGCCAGACTTTGCTAAGGAACTCAGCTACTTCTGTGCTTATGTGTTTATTCATTATGCTTTTTTACACAAAGGAGATCATAACATTCCTATTGTTGGACAGTTAAGATGTTTTCCAAGTTTTTACTATTGTAGGCAACCTTGAACACACCCATGATTGTTTCCTTTAGATAAATTATTTGAAGAGGAATTATTGAACGAAAGGATACATAATTTTCAAGGCTTCTGATGTGTATTGCTATTTTTTCCTCCAGTTTATCTAATTATAGTCCCACCAGCTAGTATGTGATACCTTTTATATTTTTACATCCCTGGCAAAACTGGGTATTTAAGAAACACTGGGAGGTGAAAAAATTATATCTTGTCTTAATTGACATCAGTGAAGCTGGACATCTTTTTACTTATTTCCCTTTTTAATTAATTAATTAGTTAATTAATTTCCCTTTTAAAAATGGTTTGCCTCTGCTCTTTTCTCTTCTATTGGGATATTAGGCTTTTTCTCCTGATTTATAATCTTCATTTTTATATTAATAATATTTATGGGGGATGCCTGGGTGCTCAGTTGGTTGAATGTCTGACTTTTGATCTTGGCTCAGGTCATGATCTCAAGGTCATGAGATCAGGCTCTGTGCTTAGCAGGGAGTTTGCTTGAGATTCGCTCTTTCCCTCTGCCCCCCGCCCCCCGCATGCTTGTTCCAGCACTCTCTCTCTCAAATAAATGGGTAAGTCTTAAAAAAAAAAAAAAAAGAATATTTATGGGGCACCTGGTTGGCTCAGTTGGTGGAGCATGCAACTCCTGATCTTGGGGTTATGAGTTCAAGCCCCATGTTGGGTGTAGAGAGTACTTAAAAATAAAATAAATAAATTTACTATTTGAAATGTGTGTGCAAGTTTTTTTTTTTTCAGTTTGTTTTTCACATTTCAATTCTGTTTTGCACTTTGTAACATAGAAAATTTAGAAATAGGGATGCCTGGGTAGCTCAGTCAGTTAAGCATTCGACTCAGTTTCAGCTCAGGTTGTTATCTTGGGGTCGTGGGATCGATCCCCACAATCCCCACGTGGGGCTCAGCGTGGAGTCCTCCCTCCTTCTCCCCCTCTGCCCCTTCCTCTGCTTGTGTGCATGCTGGCTCACTCTCTCTAAAATAAATAAATAAAATAAAATCAAAAAAGAAAATTTAGAAATATTCACAGGTTTCTATATTTTTTCCTCTGCAGCTTTTAGTTTTGGTTTCATGCTTCTAGGTGGCAAGTTTTAAATAGCCCCCATGATATTCCCTGACAGCTGAGACCTCATATTAACTGGAGAGGATTTTAAACCTAGACATTCCAGCTCTTAATCCACCTACCAGTGGGTTTCAAACTTTTTTTCCTGTGATTTGTGGTAAAAAATACAGTTTATGTTGCAAACCACTACACACAAAAATATTTATTTAGAGAATTATTTTAAAATGTCTCATGAAATATTACTTACCCTGACTACGTGTGATATAGTCTGATATTTCCTGTTTGATTTATTCTATTTTATTTCATTTAAAAAAAGTGTTGATCTTGACCCAGTGCATTGATTTAACAACACATTAATGGAGTCTTGACCCAGAGTTTGCAAAACACAGATCCAAACCATGCAGAGGCTAATTTTTCTCTCTCCCCATATCTTACCCACTTCGATGCCACTTGCATTCATGTCCTACTCTAGGAGGGTGATGGAGAGGCCTATCATCAGGTCATAGAGGAACCCTGAAGACCTGTGTACAAGCACTGAGGCTGAACTAAGCTTTGATTGACATCTAACAGGCAGAAGCAAAGAACTGATTTTGGATTTCGGTCCTGAGGTTTAGAATAAGGTTCTTTCTAGTGTCGTGATCCCGAAATCCTCACCCTAACTACACTCCATTAAATGTAGTCCTAGAAAACTTCTCTTGCCTACCGTGTAATCTGGGATTTGGCAACAATGGTCAACCGGATCTGCTCCAGCTCAGCTGTTCTTGCAATTAGGGCCCAAGAGAAGGGTGACACAATTTTCTTGGGCAGAGAAGATAATCCAGTGCGTTCTTTGCACGTGCATTTAGATTGGCCTGGAGAAGCCAGCCTCTCCATGTAAAGGTGGAGAATTATTCAGTAATTACTCTGACAGAAGGCTGAGAACATAAAGGGAATAAAGAAGTGATGAATCCATTAGAAAGTCCTCATAAGATACATCAGCTTGGGATTTGGGTCAGAAGACCTGCAATCAAGTCCCCATTCTGTCGGGGGTTTCCCAACATTCTGTTCTAGGTTGAGTCAGAACTCCTCTGTGCCTCACTTTTCTCATCCATAAATGGTTATAATAATAGCAGCTTCCTCGGGGATGCAGAGCAATGCAGTTGAAATAGCAGTAAGGTGCTATGCTATGGGGCGGCTACTGTTGCTGACTCACACACAGGCCTTCCTGACTTTGGAATGCTGGCTGAACTACTGGCCATGTAATTTGGTTAGTGATTTGTGCCTATAGCTGAACTTGAGTTAGAGCTAATGGTTCTAATAGCCTTAAATGAATTTTAGAATTTAGGCCAGGCACTTCTGGTTATTGCTTGTTAGGATTGGCTGCGCATGGGCCAGTTTCTATGCATTGAGCCTAAATGCACAGTTAATGGAGTCAAATACATGGCATACATTTTAATTTTCTTTTTTAGAGTGGCCTCATGGGTTCCTGGAGAGTGAACACAGCCTGCCTCCCAGGCAGCTCTGAGCTTTCTGGATTGTATGCTTTCTTTCTCCCTGCTCTGAGCTGCCCTCTGACCCGCTAAACAATCAAAGGTGCCTTTCGGAAGACAAGCTCCAGAGTAGCCATGTTGGGGGCCACTGAGGTCATAACTGCAGATATGCGGCGGAAGTTTAAGTTTGCAAACCTGGGTAACAGTGAAACTGTGAATGGAACAATACGCAAAGTTTTAGGCTGAATTTATAGCTCAGGACATTTCTACAGGGGCTTTTCCTGGTGACAGGAAAATTTTTCTGTTCCCTTCTCCCCTCCCCCAGAAAATTTCCCACTGGGGACACACCTGAGGGTGCTTGGCCCTTGGGGATACCCCCCCTTCTCTGAAAAGAGTCAACACTTAAAATGAGCCCCAGTGTCATGTCTGGGATCCAAGACTCAATTTCCCTGGGCAGAGCAAACTGATAGGGCTGTAGACACCCAACCCAGACAGGCAAACTAGATTCTCTCCCCTGGGAATTTGAAACCTGAACAGAGAGTCTCTGAGCCTGGCAAGCTTGGGGCTGCATCACATGAACCACTGCATTCTAGAGAGACGGTCCCCCAGCTGCCTAGTTCCTGCCGGTCTGGTCCTGTTTGGTAGCTCTGCCTTTGGTTCAGTTCTTTGAGCCACCAGTCTCCTTCCAGTAGAGTCCCATTTGGATCAGGTAGTCCAAATTGTTTTGGAAGGTCTGAAAAAATATCAAAACCAAAACCAAACCAAGCCAAACAAGAAAACTTTCATAAATATCATAGTATCCAAGGAATAGAGAGGCACGGTGAGATGGAAAGAGCATGGACTTTGGGTGTTTTTCTTTTTTAACTCTTTCCACACCCAGGGTAGTTTTGAATCTTGATTCTTTAACTGACCAGCAGTATAAATTTAGGCATTACTCTTCTGAGCTTTAATTTTCTTGACTATGAATGAAATGTAGATACCTACCTCATAAAATACGTTAATTAGTTGAGTTATATTTATTGTGATCACTCAGGGGACATTTTTGTTTATTTCCTAGACCTGGGCTGAATGACAGTTGTAGCTTCTGGAAATTAGTGATATTAGGGTACCTTAGGTATCATTATATTTGAACATTTTATTAAATCAGGAATCTTCTCTTTCTCCCTCTTCTTTAAGAGTAAAGGATTTTAGGGCGCCTGGGTGGCTCAGTTGGTTAAGCAACTGCCTTCGGCTCAGGTCGTGATCCTGGAGTCCCGGGATCAAGTCCCGTATCGGCCTCCCTGCTCGGCAGGGAGTCTGCTTCTCCCTCTGACCCTCCTCCCTCTCATGCTCTCTGTCTCTCATTCTCTCTCTCAAATAAATAAATAAAATTTTTAAAAAATAATAAAGGATTTTAGGGGGGTGGGGGGATGGGTTAGCCTGGTGATGGGTATTAAAGAGGGCACGTATTGAATGGAGCACTGGGTGTTATACACAAACAATGAATCATGGAACACTACATAAAAACTAATGATGTGGGGTGCCTGGGTGGCTCAGATGGTTAAGCATCTGCCTTCGGCTCGGGTCATGATCCCAGAGTCCTGGGATCAAGCCCCACATCTGGCTCCTGGCTCAGCGGGGAGCCTGCTTCTCGCTCTGCCTCTCCTCCTGCTCATGCTCTCTCTCTCTCTGTATCTCTGTGTCTCGAATGAATAAATAAAATCTTAAAAAAACCCCAAAAAACTAATGATGTAATGTATGGTGATTAACATAACATAAGAAAAAAAGAATAAAGGATTTAGGGGCACCTGGCTGGCTCAGGTGATAGAGCATGTGATTCTTGATCTCGGGGTTGTGAGTTACAGCCCCAAACAGGGTGTAGAGATTACTAAAAAAATAAAAAATAATAATAAAATTAAAAAAAAAGAATAAAGAGGGGGGTGAGAGGATGGGGTAACTGGGTGATGGGCATTAAGGAGGGCACGTGATGTAATGAGCACTGGGTGTTATTTGAGACTGATGAATCACAATTCTACCTCTGAAACTAATAATACACTGTATGTTAATTGATTGAATGTAAATAAAATTTTTAAAAGGTTTCCTTTTCAAAGTAAGAAAAGGGTTACTCAAAGGGGTTTTTGTTAGTTCACCTTGTAATCTCACTGGACAGAGGGGTTAGGGGCACGGTGGTAGCAACTGCACATTCAGAACAGTCCTTTTTAAAAAAATTGTGGTAGGGGCCCCTGGGTGGCTCAGTCGTTAAGCGTCTGTCTTCGGCTTGGGTCATGGTCCCAGGGTCCTGGGATCGAGTCCCGCATCAGGCTCCCTGCTCGGTGGGAAGCCTGCTTCTCCCTCTCCCACTCCCTCTGCTTGTGTTCCCTCTCTCGCTGTGTCTCTCTCCGTCAAATAAATAAAATCTTTAAATAAATAAATAAATAAATAAATAAATTGTGGTAAAATACATGTAACATAGCCTGTACCATCTTAATCATATTTAAGTGTGCGATTCAGTGGCATTAACTCCATTTGTACTGTTGTGCAACTATAAGATGGTCTTCTTTTATTTTTTCTTTTATTTTTTTTTAGATGGTCTTCTTTTAATGTGATCTAAAATACTTACTTGCATTGTAATTTAATCTGTCTGCCTTACTAAAAATTTACTGAAAATGTTTAGACGTCACTAAAAATGAACAAAAACTTTGAAACCCTTTGTCAGACTGCTTGTCTCTATTTTTCTGGAATGGAAACTGTTAAAGTATGACTGTGACTTGTATGAACTGGGTCAGGTCCTAAGCAGTTTTGAGCTCTGTGCAGCGTTACAGCTCTCAAAAGTTAGTGCTGGAAGAGAATTTATGAAATCACCCAATCCAAGGGCCTTAATTTACATGGTTGCCCATTTCGTTGTCATTCAGGCATCAAATCTTCACTGAGCCTGTGTCCCAGGACTAGGGTGGGTGCTGGATGGACACAGCCAGGGTGGCGAAGCTACTACCATCCTTCCCAGTGGGGCTCATGGCTGCCCAGAGGGGGACATGACACAAGCAGCATAGGACCGTGGGCTGGAGGGCAGGAGAGAAACACAGATCTGCAGGTAATGAGATTTTTAAAATGTATGGGCGCCTGGGTGGCTCAGTCTGTGAAGCGTCTGCCTTTGGTTCAGGTCATGATCCCAGGTTTCTGGGATTGAGTCCCACATAGGGTTCCCTGCTTGGCAGGGAGCCTGCTTCTCCCCCTGCCTGTGCTCTCTCTCTCTCTCTCTGTCAAATAAATAAATAAAATCTTAAAAATATATATATAGCCTGGGGTCAGATATTGAAGGACTTCAAATGACCTGGAGAAGAGTTTGAATTTTATTTTTTTTCTGTTGGTAACCGAGGCCATGGGGTGGTAGTGGAACTGGAGTGTGATCTTAGACTGGGGAGTAACGTGGTCAGATGCACGCACCTCAGAGCCAGCGTGGGGCGGCACTGCAACCAGATGGTAGGCTGGTGGGGTGTGAAGTGGGACTGGGGGCTGTGTGAGAAGCCTGTTGCACTCGATGGCTTGGAAACATGGAGGGTCTCTTTAAAATTACACAGTGATAGAGCCAAGTTCATAGCCCCGTCCCAGGTGGGCTATGTGACTAAGTGACTGCAATATGAAGGATTTTTCAAAACTTTGCATATCAGAATTTGCTGATATTTCCTTTCAAAGACGATTCCCACCCAGTCACGTTCTTCCCCTCATTCCATTGCCATTCCCGCCCCTGCTGGAGGAAAGTCCCTCCTCTGAGAATATAGTAGGAATGAAACTTGCTAGAAAAATGTGAAGCATTCCTAACTATGCCACCTCCACACCAGCAGTGGGCTTTGCAATGCTATCTTTGTGTCTTCAGATAAAGAGATCAAAGTTTCTCCAAGATCTGATTCCCCAGGCTGATTTACAGGAGGACGGGTTGGGGGCGGGGAGGATGAGGATAGTCAAATCTGCTGAGAGTCTGCAGATGGAAATTTCTGTTTCAAAGGTGAAGATTCCATCGTGGCTGGCTTCACTGGATCTGCACTAACAAGCGAACCAGCCCCGTTCTCTGACTGTGGTATCAGACACAAAATCTAGGGCAGAGTCTGATCTCAATATAGAATCCTGGAATGTCTATGCTGGAAGGGGCCTTAGGTCTGTCATGGCCAACCCACCTCTTTTACAGATGGGGAAATTGAGATCTCAGAAATGGCAGACCAGACCTAGAGACAAGTGCTCTTGGCTTTCTTTTTTTAATTGAAAAATATTTTATATATAGCATTGTGTACATTTAAGGTGTACAGCATGTTAATTGGATACATTTATATATTGTAATATGATTGCCATTGTAGCAATAATTAGCACCTCTCTCATGATACATAATTATCCTTTCTTTTTAGTGGTTGGAATCATTAAGTTCTAGTCTCTTAGTAAGCTTGATGATTCTAATACAGTATTGTTGTCTATATTCACCACACTCTGCATTAAATCTCTGGGGCTTATTTACTACTCATTGCAAGTGCTCTTGGCTTTATGTCCAGCATACTTTCCACAATCCCCAGCTGCTTTCATCCATAGCATGTGTATATGTGGGTATAGGTTTATAAGTAAATAAAACTTGAGAGATTAATAAAACTGAACAGAATGTGCCCTTAAGTAGAAATAAAATGCAGCAATTCAGAAAGAGCCTGAGTCAAAATTCTCAGCCTTTAAGAAACTCTATAGCCCCAGGGCACCTGGGTGGCTTGGTCAGTTGGTTAAGCGATTGAACAGCTGACTCTTGATTTTGGCTCAAGTTGTGATCTCAGGGTTGTGGGATTGAGCCCTGAATTGAATCTGGGCTCCACACTCAGCGGGGAGTCTACTTCTCTCCCTCTCCTTCTGGTCTTCCCCCTGTGTGTGCATTTATAAATCTTATAAAAATCAATCAATCAGGGCGCCTGGGTGGCTCAGATGGTTAAGCATCTGCCTTCAGCTCAGGTCATGATCCCAGGGTCCTGGGATCGAGTCCCACATCAGGCTCCCCGCTTAGCGGGGAGCCTGCTTCTCCCTCTGACCCTCTCCCCTCTCATGCTGTTTCTCTCTCGCTCGCTCTCTAAAAAATAAATAAAATCTTAAAAAAAAAAATCAATCAATCAATCAATCTTAAGAAAGAAAAGAAACTCTATGGTCCTGTCCCCCTTCCTTCCTTCTAGTGAGCTCTGTTCACTCTGGCAGCCCCTTGTCATGAGTTTGGAACACTGGCCAACTTCAGCTGGTTATGATCAGAAAGGTAGAATGAACTGGGAGAGGGCAAATGAGGGAGCCTGGGGCTGGGGGATCCAGCCTCCATTAGACCAGTTAATTTTTCATTCCAGTGATTTTCATCCCTGGCTGCACTTGGGCAGCTATTAAAAATACCAAAGCCCGGGCCCCAAACCAGACTAATTACATCAGAATGAGTGGGGATACGGGTCAGGCATCAGGATTTTTCAAAGCTCCCCAGGTGATTACACTGGGCAGCCTAGGTGGAGAATCACTATCCTGAGGTTGCATTCTTACTCCAACCAGCCCCCAAAAGTTAGGCAATCTTTGTAAAAGAAATTGGGAAAGGGGTTAGGGCACCTGAGTGGCTCAGTCACTTAAGCGTCAGACTCTTTTTTTTTTTTTTAAAGATTTTATTTATTTATTTGACAGAGAGAGGGATAGCGAGAGCAGGAACACAAGCAGGGGGAGTGGGAGAGCGAGAAGCAGGCTTCCTGCCGAGCAGGGAGCCCAATGTGGGACTCGATCCCAGGACTCTGGGATCATGACCTGAGCCAAAGGCAGACGCTTAACGACTGAGCCACCCAGGCGCCCAAGGGTCAGACTCTTGATCTCAGGTCATGATCTCAGGGTTGTGAGATCCAGTCTGGCCTAGGGCTCTGAATTGGGCATGGAGCCTGCTTAAGATATTCTCTCTCCCTCTACTCCTCCACCCCACCCCCTAAAGAAAGAAAGAAAGAAAAGAAAGAAAGAAAGAAAGAAAGAAAGAAAGAAAGAAAGAAAGAAA